>NW_022639475.1:1204653-1223687 GCF_010583005.1 Odontomachus brunneus
TATTGCGAATATCGCAAAACGGCACAGGACTTTCTTGCTCACCTCAATCCGTTCTAAGTTCTCACCAAGGGTCATCATGGAGGTTCGGGACACCCTGTATATGATGTAGTTTTACAGAACATTACAAAAAATTACATTGCTGTTACAATACAAATTTCTTAGAATTCTCAAAAAAATATACGTCACATTCTCTGAGAACAATTATTCGATCAATTTAAGCTTGCGAAAGTACTTACACTTTTGAAGTATGCTGTGGTGAAGTTTCCGCCTTCGATGGCGAGATCTCCTAGTAACCGTTTTTGATTCGCCTTCTTCAGAATATTTTCTTCCACAGTCTTTTCACTGACTAATCTGAAATGCGAACAATTACGATGTACTTGTCATCACGCTTTCATGATTATTTTCGAAAATTTCTACATACTTTCTTACAAATTATTATTTCTTCTCGTTGATATTAATCAATATACATACCTATAAATATGCACATCCCGCGTTTGTCCTATTCTGTGACATCTATCTTGTGCTTGGGCATCCATTGTAGGGTTCCAGTCACTGTCGTAGAATATTACCGTGTCCGCTCCCGTCAGATTTACGCCGACACCACCAGATCTCGTCGACAAGATGAAGCAGAATATCCGCTTATCGCCGTTGAATCGCTCCATCAAAACCTGCATGTCAAATTGTGATTATCCATTAATTATTTGTCATTTTTTTAATCTTACCCATCTCATTCACGGAGGTAAGAATGAATTTTGCTCGAATCAAATTTTTACCTGACGTTGATCCACTCGTGTGGTGCCGTCTAGCCGTAGATAAATATGACCGTGGAAATTGAGAAAAGCTTCTAGCACGTCCAACATTCTAGTCATCTGTGTAAATATGAGAACCCGATGATTCTCAGACTTGAGCTTCCTCAGTAGACGGTCCAACGACTGTAATTTACCGCAGTCGTACTGGATCAATCTCGGATCAGGGAACTGCGTTAGCATACGACTTGTCATCGAATGGAGCAGGGCGAATTTCGGTGACAGTTGATGCTGTAATTCCATTCGTAGACGACGTTCGCTCCACAACTTGTATGGTGGCGGGTGGGACACATGGAATCGAGGTACCGGCGCGCGTACCGCCGGCACGTGGACCACAAATCTGCATAAATGTCGAAAAATAAATGTGATTATAATTCATCGTTAATTTCATTAATTTTAATAGAAAGGTGTCGTTAAAACATGCACTTTTTATTCGTCTATTTAAGTTATTCGTTCTATTTAAGTTTTAGAAATAAAAGACACGACAATCACAAATCAAATGAACACGACGAGACTAAGTAAAAGAAAGACAAAAGATGCGAATTAGTTGAAATAATAACCTTTCAAAGACTTCCTTAAGCTCCTCGACGATCCGCTCTGTGGACTTGATAGCCTCCGCAAGTGCCTCTGTGCGAGAGAAGAACTCTCGGCGAGTCCGTGCGCTTTGCTTGACCGTAGTACAGTGCATCCAGCCATTGTGCCAAGGACAAGCCGTAGCGGGTTTGCCTATTCTTAACGCCATGAACAGGTCTTCACCGTAAAGAGGACATGCCGCGCATCTCCGTTCGTTGATGTTTGCTATGAGTCCTAACTTAGCCTGCCGTCTTTGCCGTCTGTCTTCTTCCAATTGTGGCTGAAAAATAATGAATACGTCAAAAAAAAAAAAAAAAAAAAAAACCAGGAGAAATATTATCTAAAGTGCGTGTCTTTATTGCTTCGATCTCATAATATTCACAAAGTTGACAAAATATAATTTTTCATTTAATTATATAAACGATTAATTGTATGATTTGTATAATTTTTTCATGATTTTTGCGTAATTAATTGTATTTTATTTGTTTTAGAGATATGACTATATATTACCAAGTGGAACTCAGACTTGGGCTGTTCTTTGCTCTGTGTCTTATTGGCTTCTTTCTGAGCCTGTCTAGTCACGATACTACGTATCGGCTGCGGTTGTTGACTGCCATTTCCACTCGACGACTGTGTCTGCGGAGTATGACTAACGTTCAGAGGCGGTACCCTCATGACAGGTCGACCGCTTGTAGTAGTCACCACACTGCCGACAACTTTGTTCACAGCAGTTCCTGACGAGGACAGGCCCATCAAGGATTTGGACAATACCGTAAGCCGTGGCCCACTTGGTGTCATTACTGGAAACGAAACTGACAGTACAAAAGGTGTTACTCTTTTTTATCTTCTAATTTATCACTAACAGCAGTTCTCACGACACCACGAGATATAGTTAGGACAATGCCGCAAAGACACACCTGCATTCGTGTTCTGCTGATTCGACGTTAGAATGATATGTCTACCGGTGGAGGTTTGAACCAACTGTGCGAAACTGGGCATCGCTATCCTCTGGACGGAATCGCCTTGTTTGACCGTGACGGTTTGAGCGGTCAGTCGCTGCAAGCCATCTCTGATGTTGGCGTTTCCCACTGCGATCCTTTGCGCGTTCGTCGCCGCGGTGGTCGACGTCACAGTGGTAGTGCTTTGCGGATTGTGTGCCAACGTTGCCACTGGAATAGCTGTCACAAGAACAATAATCATCGTTAATATTGACAGATTCACTTATGTTTAAATTAATTTTGAATATTACATTAAAATTTGGTTGTATGTACAGTATATTTCATGAGAAAAAAAATATATATTTCATGATTTTTTCGTTTTATAAAGCTAAGTTGGATAAATTGTTCTCTCGCGTACAAGAATTCAGAGAATCGTTATGAATTTTTTGTGCCCTTAGTTCTAGAATGCTTATAAACGGTAAGATTATAAACAAGCTGGCCCAAGGGTCAATTATTCTAGCACCACTGCAAAAATGACTGCATAATGACAATTGTTTACAACAGCCACTGATTAATGATGCATAATAAACTTCATATATGTATAATTATTGGTCAATATGTATGATATAAAAAATGTGATGGCAACAAATACAAATGTCCCATCGATAGGTTCCGAGATTGATCCTAACAGAACAATCTTAAAGTTATTTTTAACCTAGAAAAAAGTTGCTTACCTTTCACACTACCCTGATGCTGTACAAGTTGCACGGAATAGCCTTGCAATTGTTGGCCCCCAGCGACTCTGAGCGTTACTCCTAAAAGTAACAGTCATTGTATCTCGCATTTAAGACGATCAAGTTGAGAATTAAAAAGAATAGAATTTCGACATTTTTATAGCAGAATTATTATCGTTATCATTATTTCTAACACTATCTTATTATTCACGTTTGCGATGTTCACAAAGCAATAGCGGCAGCAATTTAGCCACAAAGTGTGAACGAAAAAGATAAAGTTACTAGAATGATAATTAAACATAGAAACTATGCTAAAATAGGAAATATAAAACATAAAAATACATAGACAAAAAATTATACATAAGAACAGTCGGTTCGTCTTGAGCAACATTCTAGAAAATTTAATTTATGCAACAAGATTCTGCATTATTGCAAAATTAATTAAAATTCAAATATTGAACTGAAAAGAAAAAAACTTACCTTGTCCTGTACCAGTCTGACTGGCATTTAACGATTTTACGAAGGGCGACGTACCCACTCTTGGCGTGGGTAATACACCGGCCAAATTCTTTAGTTTGGTCTGCGTGTGTTGTTGCATAGCCGACGGTTTCGCCTGATTTGACAATCTAACGTTAATTTTAATTCGGCCCGATGGACAACGTGGCGCCGGTTCTGGTTGGCTATCTATTTCCTCTATAAGTTTTCTCGGCGTTTGTAATCGTCTCACTCTGTGCGCAACAAATGCACAGAGCGTCAGTTCCAAATCTAACAGTAAAAGGTTCACGCTAGACAGATCGATGTGCTGCAAAATCAAACATTTGCAAGAAGTCGGGTGACAGCTGGCACTTGAGAGCTTCTCAATATTAAATTCGAGACACCGGCGTGAAAACACGGCGTGCTTCGTTATATTTTTTTTTCTCTTTTGGTACCTTGAAAGGATCGTAGTCGAGGACAGCCCACACTAATGAGGCGGTAACAAACTCGAGCGCCTCCATCTGAAACGGTGAGACGGTGGGTCGTACCTCGAACAAGTTCGGATGATTGCACACTTTCCGTAGTTGCATCAGTACGTTAATCACACTCAGAAGATTTCCGCTGGCGAGCGTTTCTCTGGTCCTTTAATAAAATAAGTAAATTAATAATGGTGAGTTTTAATATAATGATTGAACAGTACATATATAACATTAATAATAAAATAAAAATAACTGAACAATGAATGCATAAATAAGAGTCTGGTTACGTATGAAATTGTGACAATTATAAACGAGATACTTTAAGTGCAAAAAAAAAAAGAGGAAATACATAACTACAGAAAATAAAAAAAATGTAATATATAAAATAAAAAAAGGAAATACAGATAAAAAAAAGAAAGGTCGTTTCGAACATTTTGTTTCATATTTTCACTATTGAAAAAAGATCACTTACTTGGCTCTCGACATAAAGTCATCGTACAAAAATCTCTGACGTTTTGACAAACGACACATCACTACGTGCTCATATTTCTTCGGCAATTGCTTCTCCACTTCAGTTTTTAAACGTCTCAAAAGAAACGGCCGTAACACCTGTAGAAAATATTATTAATTAGTACATTACTCGTACAAAAATTTCAGTTATTATACATAATACACTATATTTTAGCCTTTTTCGCCCATTAGTGTTCTTGGATAAAATATTAGACATCAAACAAATGAAATAATCACTTCAGTATTATTAAATTATTAAATTATTTCTCCACACAGGAAACGTATGTCAGATGTTGATCGATTATTGACACGCGAGTTTTTATGGAGAATTTTACTATCCCGCTGTTTAATTATAATACAGACATCGTCATTTTGAACTAATGTCTGTAGTCGGCAGCGAGTAATATCACTATTTGACTAATATTTTTCTGTTCATTTTAATTATATTATGTTACACTTTTTATCTTCCGTAAATTTAATAGAACATCAAAGATCAAGTAAAAAAAATAAGAATTGAAAAAAGTATCGACTATTCAGCTAAAAAAAATATACTAAACATTAACTTAAATGAACATAAAAATAAAGTCTTTTTTTAAATGGAAAGAAGAAAAAGAAACAAAGTGTAAAAAAACTACGTACAGACCTTATGCAGACGACGAATAATATTCTCGTTGTATTCACTGTTTCCCTCGATCATACCCGTAACGGGATTACTGAACCACTCCTTGAATTCTCGATGAGACTGAAACACGTTAGGCATGAGAAAGTGCATAAGCGACCACAGCTCCATTAAATTGTTCTGAAGAGGTGTGCCAGTAAGAAGTAGCCTCCTGCAATGCAAGTACAAACAAAAGTAATGAACAGCAACATTCAAAACAATGGTAGGATTAGCAGCTCGATAAAAGATCTAACAAATTTACCGTTGCGTTTGAAAATTTAACAACAATTGCCATCTTTGCGACTTAAAGTTTTTAATATTCTGCGCCTCGTCCAAGATAAGGTACTTCCATTTCTTCCGTCTAAAACTTTGGTGATCTTGTATGACTAACTTGTAAGACGTTATGCATATATGGAAAGCATTCGGTTTTGTCCAGCCTACAAACATAGAATTAACGTGTGAAAGAAACCATGTTCTGCACGTTAATTCTTTGAACGATATATTAATCTGTACGTAAAAGAAAAATTCGCGTTTGTAAAGATTGAAGTTTATGTTAACACATATATAACAATTTATAGAAAAGATCAATTAATTGGGGAGATTTGATATAATTAAATAAATAATACTTAGTACTTAGAGAAATAAGAATATAAAAATTTTTTTAAGTATCATATCATTACCTGTTCTTTTTTGTTTTCTCTCCTTCTGTGTGCCGTAATACGTCAGTATTTTGAATCCGGGACACCATTTTTTGCATTCCATTTCCCAATTTAGCATCACGGAAGTCGGAACGATGATAAGATGTGGTCCCCAATTTCCTTTTTCACAGGCCAAGTGCGCTAATAACGCAATAGTCTGTATGGTTTTACCTAGACCCATCTCGTCTGCCAGAATACCGTTCAGCTTTCTATCATACATGGTAACGAGCCAGTCCAATCCTATATGTTGATACTCGCGAAGCAAATGTTTCAGCAAAAAAGGTATTTTGGTGACAACCTGAAACGTACGATATTAAAAATCATTTTTAATTAACATATTTCAAATAACGCTTTATTCAAAGTTGCTGTAGAAGAATGAGATACATAATATTGTAAACACGAATGTGAAGATACATAATAATTAAAATCAATATTTTTATAGTGATTATTTTCTAGAATAATATAGGTATGTTTATTCGTGAGAAAACTATCACCTTTAATCTACCTTTCGGAAATAGTGATAAATAAGAGAACTATTGCATCACTTTGGATCGAAAGGATTATTTGTACTAATCATTAGTTAATCGATATTATGATATAGAATGCAACTGAAATAGAGACGAAAAATTTCAAAAGCATCCCCTTACATATCTGAAATCAGTTTTTCTTTATGAAGATTATCAAAATAATCAACAGAATATTAAGATAATAATTTATATGGATGACTGAAAACGAAGCGCTTCATGAGAACTAAACTTTAAAAAACTTGGTTTCAGTAAAATTATATCTCGAGCTTAATTGTAAAATAACATTATGAAATAAATATTCAAAGAAATTTTCGACAAAATAACATCGATATTAAAAATTTGCTAATAGACACATCTTTATCTCTTTACACTCTGCTTAACATTTAATTTTTTAAACAATAAAATACAGACAAAAAACTTACACTGGTTGTAAGTAACGTGTTTCCTTTAGGCTGGATACTCTCGGCTAATGCGGCAACATTATCCATTTCATTATGAGCGTCCGAATGATCAGCTTCCGCAGCCTGTAACAAAAAGAAATAATATGGTAATAAAATAATATGTGATATGTAAATTATCTATTATTTTGAAGCAACAGATAAAAAGATAATTTATTATAAAGACGAGGAAAAAAGCAACTGTAACTTAAATACAATTATAAGCGATATAATATTCTTATACTATATAACGGTATAATAATCTTCAATAAGAAAAAATCTACTCAGAATCAGTCGCAAAAAGTGCACCTAAAATAAAATAGTTTGTGTATAGAAAAGACTGGTAACTCACTTTGTTCTCAGACTGTTGTTCTCCGGATGGGTCTTCGAGAAGAGATCGAAGACCTACGTCTGCTTCTTCGGCGTCGCTTTGAGTCTGAGCAGCTTCATCGCCGCTTTCGTTATCACTCTCCTCGCATTCGCTTTCACTACTGCTGGATTGCTCCTCATTCTCCCTTGCAGTTTCCTTATCACTGTTCTCTTTATCTGTACCTGAGTAAAACGAGAAATAACATCCTATTAAATCAATAGTACAGACAGTTTTGTCGTTTCCTCGGCAATGAAAGTTTGCAAAATTTTCTCAGACAAATGCCTCTATTTACAGCATAAAGTGGCAGTTGAAATAAGTGAGAACCACTTATTTCATACCATCAGAATTGGTAATAATATCATCATTGATAACTTATGCCAACGAGCTGACATAACAAAAAGTAAAACATTAATTATAGTAATTTTATGTAAAATAAAATTCTATGAATGTAATCAAGAACAAACCTTCATTCTCTGCGTCAACGTCTATCAACTCCTCAGACATATTGGCATATTTGGCTGCGAGTTCGTCGATAGACATTTCGTTGTCAGCCTAAAAAAAATACAAGGACAATTTTTATTTAGATTCGAAACAAACGATGTACAATATCAGTTCCATATCTTGATATTGAAGTAGAAAAAGACCTTGAGCTCATCAAGTTCTCGTTTATGATCGACATCTCCTTCAAGTCTCTCTTCCTCCATGATGGTGTCTTCTTCGTCAGAGGATTCACCCGATAGTGCGATGAAATCGACATCCCCATCAGTCGCTTCCTCGTTTTCCTACAACAAAGATTATCATTTAGATTAATCTTCTCGGTTACGAATTAATAACGTCTAAAAATTATAATAGTCGCTCGAGTAATGGAACTGAAGAATTTACAATTTATAAAAGATATTAGAAGCAATTAAATTCAACTGTTTTAGTGTATATACATATATTAAGGAACATACATTTCGTTCCGCCTCGTTCGTTGCGTCTCGCGGCGACAAGCTCTTGTTGCGATCTTCCAGATAATCTCCTCCAAGTTCCCTCAGGAGATCTTCTAAAGGTATTTCCGATTCTCTTTTCAATAATTCCACTTCCTCTTTATGATTGGTAATCAATTTCATCTCTTCCTCAGCCTTGGCTATAGTTTCCTCGTCATCATCCGAACTCTGATTTGGTTGGAATTCCTCTGTAATGTAACGTGTACGATCTAGTTAAAGTAACTTTTACGGTGCAATATACGGTTTCAGTAAGACGATTTACGCAAACAGCACAAGATGATTAATTCAATGAATTCAAATTAAATTAATTTAAAGAATGTATAACATACCGTCGGAATGACCTTTTCCTTGCGGCACCGGCGATGAAATTCGTGAACTATTTATGGAAGCCGGAATACTTTGAGGACCATCGGTCTTATTAAGACCTTCTGTCAACCACGTGGAATACTTCTCCGTTTGACCAACGATAAAATTCAAATGTTGGTCCAACGCTTTCTTCCGCTTTTCCTCTAACCTCGTTTGCTGCTTGTACTCCACCAGCTGTGAGCAAAACAACAGATATTAGAGGAGTTGCATTAGAGTAACATAAAAAGTATATTAAATCATATCATTAGCGGAAACTCTAATATTTCTCAATCACAAAAACATTCATGTTTTCATGTTGTTATTTATATACAAATATACTACTCAACAAAAAAATAATTTAGTAAATAGTAAGTGTCCTGCGCGAAATCTTTAGTTGAGTTTAGGAAACAAAACAACTATACACAATGCGCAGACTTTGCTGTTCCCACAACGAGCACACGCTTCCGATTATGAACGTCGAGAAGGTCGGCTTATTTGTGTGGGGTATACTATTTTACTTTATCATGTACAAAACATTATTATCAAAGTCCGAAAATATTTTTTGAATTATATAAGTTTTGAACTTAAAAATAAAGTTTTTTATTAAAAAATAATAATAAAATGTTTCATTAAAAATAAAATTTTTTTCTCAAAAACATATTGATATATAATGTATAAATTTCCAAGATCAGCAAAATGTAATTACACATAAAAATTTAGCTTTTGCTACTTTTCCGCTTACCTTTTCAACATTTGCCCAAAAGGTTTTTATTTCCTTGGCGACGAAGCTGGCGATTTTCTTCAGTCTGAGCTCCTGCGATTTTTCCGCTTTTTGCGCTTGAATCGCTTTCTCCTGGAAATATTTCTGTACCATGCGCGCGCACTTCTTCGCCGCGGCTTTCTTCCACTTGCGTTCTTGGGCAAAATCTGCAGCCAACCAGACCATCTCCTCCAATAGATAGTCCCAGTGTGCCTTAGTACGTGCTGGTTCTTGCACCTTAGGTAACCGCCGTTCCGACCATAACCCTTCGCGTTGCAATTCGGCAATTCTTTGCATCACATATGCCTCCTGCATGACAAGTAAAGGATTAGAAAGAAAAGAAGTAATTTTATTTGATCCATACTAGAAATTTCGAATCTATATATCTTTTCTACAATTTAATAAATTACATTTATATCTAAATAAATAAATAAAACTTGCTCTTAATAGCTAAACGGTCCAATTAAATAAATAAAAGAAAATAATTTGTTTAATAGTTAAAGAAGAACTTATATCACATAAAAACTTCAGTTGTAAAGAATTCGTTAATTACCTGCTTAGCCTTCTCCACAATTTGTTCCTGATTATTTGTGATATCACAGGATGTAGTTACCGCAGTGGACGTAGACAACTTGATGAGCTTGACGATGGGTTGCGGGCTATTGAGCGCGGTTATCGTCGCAGGCGTCTTCGGAGTGGTCGCGACGACGGCCATCGGCGACGATTTCTCCACCGCAGGACTCGCAGCAGTGACCGTAGTTACAGATTTTGACGAATCTGTCACTAATGGCGTGCCACCTATAACAATAACATCGATATTAGGCTTCCTCTTCGATGATTTAGTAAACAAAGCGATACGCAGCGATAATTTGTACGGTAGCGCCCTTAGGTTTATTAGTATAATACTACTAAACAACCTTACATATGCTCCCAAAATAATATTTCCATCGATAACAAACCGTCTCAAAATAATCAAGCCAGTTATTATTGATGGATATCTACGAGAATGAATCTAAAAAAAATACGGACGAATAATGGCAATAACTACTAAAGCGAAAACAACGTGAAATAAAAACATCACCCGAGAGAAAAGCGTCGACTGAAATGAGAAATGGCCATAAGTACATGGAAAACGTAAATGAGAACAGTTTTCAACATGCGAAACAGCCAATTATATTTAAGAATTATGAAAAATATGAAATTTTCTTGGTGAAATTTTAGGCTGTGACTAATCGATTCGCTTACTAATTCAAATTTTCTTGGTGTTATAGCATAGAAAAAGGAGTGTGTAAGACAAACAGTAAATAAATCAGCTAATCACACTCGAAAATTATAAAAAACTTGAGAGAGATACTATTATGTTAAGATTCTCAATTGTGACTGATTGATTTGCTTGCTGCCTAAATTTTACTTTTTACACACTTTTTGTGTACCACGGTCATAAGTCAACTGTTTCATTCACATCTGAGGATACAATACATAACACGATGAATATAACGATGGCGAGGGATAAATGTATATCTCACCACGTTTCAAGTGGAAACATGCGTAAAAGATACATACGGGAAGGAATGAATATATATGTATGTATGTATATATATATATATATATATATATATATATATATGTATGTATGTATGTATGTATGTATGTATGTATGTATGTATATACATACATATATATATGTATATGTATATATATGTATGTATATATATATGTATATATATATGTATATGTATATATATGTATATGTATACGTATATGTGTATATATATATATATATATATATATATATATATATATATATATATATATATATATATATCGCGTACAACATTTAATACGTGAACATAAAAGAGGAGCTCGAATACAATCCGCCGAGTTCCCCTACGTGTTCCACACGAGGAACTCCGACAGACTGTTCTGAAAAGCACGCCGAGAGACACTAACGGCTTTAAAAGACACGGAAACAATCGACAGGCAGGCAGTCAGTTAGGCAGACGAGGCAACCTGCGGTGGTAATCACCTATAATGAGCGTGGGTGCTAGAGTAGTAGAAGCGGATGACGAGTGAACGGTGGCCGGTGAAGACTGGTGAATTGCCGCTCGGAAGGCAAACACCATGCCATGGCGGCCACCTTGAGGCCTACCCGGTATTTGTCCTGTGTATGTGCGCGCAGACGGTTATTTATTTGCCGTGTTCAAGCCAGATTTCAACTTACGATAATAATTATTAGGTCGTGAACGTGAATTAAAGCGTTGGCATTGTACCACAATACAATTGTAATGACAGCTATATTTAGCAAGTTTAAAGTAATATCTAGTGATCTTTAATGTAATTTAAATCACACGTATTCTCCTCTTTATGTTACTATTTTTTGCACACAATTTATAATTTATATAATTTCTACGTGTTTATCTGCACAAGGAGGCAGAATTATACGAATGTCTGGTCTTAATCCATCATCTGTATTTATTATAGCGATGAAAGATACGAAATGCAAAATTACGCGATGATGTAAGTGGAGAACGCAACAGCTGGGTTAACAACAACAACCAACCGATTGACGTCGAAAAGAAAGGGCAAAACAACGAAGTGGGTTGAATGAAAATGTGAATATTGAACTTACCGTGCTGATTAAGTTGCGCCACTGCGGCGGGCAAGGTAGTGGACACCGCTACCGGTGTAACACCCACGCCGGAGATCTTGACCTCCGCAGGACTCTGATTTGGAATAGGAATTACGTTGGAGATAGACGTGGCAGTAGTCATGACGGTGGTGCTGGTAACTGTGGTTGTGGTAGCGGTGACGACGGCTGCGGCGGTGGTGGTCGTAGTGGCGGTGGTAGTAGTGCTGGTGGCGGTAACGGTGGCGGTGATGGCGGTGGTGTTAGCCGGCGACAGTTGCGGCAATTCCGACGGTAACGGCACGGTCAAGTCCTCGTCGTCGTCTTCCGGGTCGAGACGATGCTGCCGCAGAAAGTGCAGGTACTGCGACGTGGGCGGCCGCTTACGCCAGGTCATGTAATCCATCATGTTACCGCCGGCGTGCAAGAAGAATAATTCGGCTACGTTCTCGCTGTATTTCTCGCGTAGTGTGTGCATCCGCCGCCTCTTGTGCTCAAACACCCGCCTCCGCAAGCCGCCGAAGTCCTCGCCGGTGAGCGGCTTCTCGCTCGATTCCAACATTTTCAGCCGTTTTCTCACCGGCGACGACGACGGCACCACCTGCGACGATGACGATGACGCAGCCTGCGATGACGACGACGACGATGCCTGTGACGACGTCATAGGCGCTACGAACACGTTGCCTATGGAGGTACGCACAAGCTTCGGCGACGTCGCCAACACAACCTTGGTGGAATTTTGCCGGGCGGGCGATGGATGCGGCGACGATGCGCCCACGACGTTGACGCTAGCCGGCATCGCGCCACCCACCGCTGTTGCGGCGTTGCGCGACTGGGTGTTCGCGATACTGACGATCCTCGTGACTCCGACTTGTTGCGCGTTTGCGTTAGTCGTCGAGTTGTTTGAGATAACCTGCGAATGGAAATTGAGAAAGATTAAGTCGGAGTTGGTCATGTTCACAAGTTCGCTATTAGATCCCAGATAGATTTTCATGATTATCACCACATGAGAGACAATCGACGAAATTTTATGAATTCCTTTAATTACACTTATGAATGTAAGTATATTGTGTATTGAATTAATTATTAAATTTAGATCTTATATATAAATATATATAACAATGTAAATTTTTCATTGTATTGATGCAACAATAAATTTACTAAAAGTTACACTCAGATCTTCGTATTATATTTAACATGATGTTATTTTGAGCTGATTTAGATAATTTTTCTTATATTTCTATTTTTTCATTCTATGTGATAATTATGATTGCAATCAGTCATAAGGGACTCGACGTTACTAAATTTCGTAATTTAATATACTTAAAGTTGCTGTAAAGTTTACGTACATCAGTCTATCGATGATGTTACCAAAATCAGGACATATTTGAACTAAGAACCAAGCAAATTCGTCCCTATGTCACACTTTAGAATTGGCAACAAATGTAACTGAATGAAATGATTTGAATGAAACCGATTACGAGGAAACTTGTGATTTGCTGCTTGATCATTGTTGGCTGGCTCACAAGTTCCTTGACAACAGTCAAAATAAGGCTAAAAACAATAGTTGGGCAATGTTGAGAATGGTCAGTCAACAATGTAACAGATAGCAAAGGGCAATGAAGAAAAAGAAATGTATGCAGATGACGACTCACCTGTGTGAGGCCAGGAACCTGAGTCGTAATGACAAACTGTTGCCCGCTTCCACTAGCGAGCACATTGAGGCCTTGAGCAGTGGCGAGAACCTGATGCAAACTGACAGTCTGTTGAGATGCACCCCCATTACTCGCACCTCCATTGTTGCTTGCACCCCGGCTGAGGGGTGGCAAGATAGGTGTACTTTGCTTATCGCTCATTGCATGTTATGCTAAAAGGATAAAACAACAAAACACTGTAAAGCACAGCACAAATAGAAAATCACACGTTGAATATTATAGTTTTACAATAACATGTTCTAAGCATTTCCTGTAACCTTAATTGAGAAAACAATATCTAATGAACGAAGAAATTTAAGATATAGTTAATCATCGAGTACAGATACGCTACTGTATGGTGACTCGTGCGTAAATGAGGAAAAATTCAAATTTCGACGACGACAATAATAACAACAGCAGCAGCAGCACGACGTGAGTAGGCCTTACTCTCGCTTCGTGAGAGAAGCATCGATCGCCCGTAAATGTGAATCGAGAAAGGGAGAGAGAAAGGGAGAGAGAGGCGATCGTCGAATTTGGCGAAGGCGATGCGCGCGGCCTTGTAAAAGGGCAGGCATTGCGCAGAACGCGACGTATATATAAGCGAAATTCGGCGTTGTACGCGACGACGAGGTGTCGGGGATCGCGTGTGTCAGGAAAAGAGGGGATGTCATCACGAGTGTCAAGAAATTCCTAGCTCGACAAACGGATTATCCGAACCTCGTGCGATCTCGTGCAGTCGTGTGTCGTGCACGGCGAAGATGCGCGGCGAGAAGCACGTTCTCGCCTCGACGAATAACTTCCTCGAGACGAGAACCGGTATCACAGTGGCAGTCGTGGTGATCGGCGCCGGCGAAGATACGATGAAACGACCTCGTCGACGACGCTCGGCGTCGATGGACAAGAAAGCCGTGACGCGACACACGAGACGACGCGACGCGATGCAATACGACGCGGCGTGGCGCGAAGCGGAGTGGTGCGGTGAGGTGCGGCGCGGCGTGATACAAAGGAAATTTTTCGTCCGCCATGTTGGCGTTGCATCGTTGCGAGAGGGCGGACTTACCACAAAGTAATCACAAATTTCCACGGCGTAGACGTGCCATCCGTGATAATAATCGTCACACCCGTGATCCGCGTGGGCCAACTCGCAATTGGGTACCTCACGTAACACACGACGAATGAGATATATCTAATATTTTACGATACATCGTCACACCGCACGGCCAAGGACGTGTACACACTCCTAAACATGGCGACGGCTCCGAGACAAATTTCGTGGCGAGTCTCTCTCTCTCCGGCCAGCCGGAGCTTCGCGTCGCTCGCGCATAGATAGCGTTGTTGTGCAGCGGCCGCGCCTGCCCGATTGGTCAGCGACTGCCGCTGCGCGCGGCAACGTGGCAGCGCCGGTTGCGCACGATTGGTCGACACGCGCGAACGTTCGAATACATTGCCGAGTTCACACGAGTCGACCGGGCCGAGGCCCCCGGGCTCGACGAGGGAGCTCGGCCGAGCGACGATTAAATCTCGCCGATTGTCTTCTCCGCGAATATTCCGCGTCCTGCTGGGCCTTTGTTTTATTCGCCGTTTTCGTCTCATTCGCGTCCGCCTGTCGCTCTCGCTTTGGAAACAAAATTCAGATGAGTCGAGAAAGGAATTATAGCAAGAAAAAGACCGATCTTCATATATATATATATACACATACATGCACACACACGTATATATATATATATATATATATATATATATATATATATATGTATGTATATTCAGAGCATGAAAAACTAGCTATTTTCAACGGGTCTCGCACAAGCATCCGGTATCCAACGGGAGAATTTATTTTTAGCGATTCTCGGAAAATACATTTTTCTATTAGATATCCATTGAATGCATTCCTTGTGTGAATAGATCCCTTTCTTCCTTTTAGACTAACAGAGGATTCACAATACGTCCAATGTCTCATGTATAACGTGTATAGGAAATAAAGAAAAGCTGTAGACTCTCCCTTCATCTTGACAAGTTTCGTAATGCGTTCGATATTCATTAGAAAAATATGTCTAGTGAAAATCACTAAAAAATTAATTCTATTGGATTCCAAATGTGTCGCAAAATCCATGC
Organism: Odontomachus brunneus; assembly: GCF_010583005.1. Classification (NCBI taxonomy): domain Eukaryota; kingdom Metazoa; phylum Arthropoda; class Insecta; order Hymenoptera; family Formicidae; genus Odontomachus; species Odontomachus brunneus. Next base: position 1,220,384 of record NW_022639475.1, read on the forward strand.
CTTTTTGCTTTCGATTACACACTAAACTCGCAATTCTCGAGACGCTTTAAAATATTCTGGAGTGTGACGTCATTAATACGTGACACTAAACTACAATATTGAAACGTGACTTCCTATGTAATAACAGTTGTGAGAACTCGTATCGCAAAAGAGAAGGAACTACCCGTGTGGGATGACTATCTCTTTCTTTCGTGTAGGCTGCCGATATTTCGTAGAATGGCCATTGAAAGTGTAATTCGTGTAATTGGATTGACGATTTTTGTCGCTAAGCTACGTAGCTCAGCAAGTTCTACTAGTGAAAAAACATCAATTTACGGTAATTTATGATCGTCGAGGTGCTGCTTATATCTTATTGATCAAGTTACTTTATGGAATATCAGATAAGCTTCGTTATTGAATTGCATACGAGAGAAAGATAATCATCCCGACGAAATTCCCTTTCTCTCGATTCACTTTTCAAGTATTAGGATGTGCTCCAATGTATTATAATTTAGAAGGCTTATTCTGTAACTTCTAACGAACGTTATTATCACATAAGTATAATAAATGGTAAAAAAGCTACGTAACGACGAAATAACGGTAACAATTAAAAGTTATCGAGTTACAGAACAGGCCCCTTAATATATACATGTGTATCTTTCTACATCCCTTCCTGGCTTCCGAATTATTTTCTAATTTTTTTTTTTACACGTGGCATAAAAAGTTTGCTCCGAAGAACTTCCCAAACGAGTGTACACCGGTGCAATATGTTAGAGTGAAATAAAATATACTTGTTTCATCCCAACTCATTGCACTAGACACTAGTTCAGCAAGTTCTTCAAAAAAGAACACATAGATCCTGTAAAACGCGCGTGTACCTACTTTAAGTACAGATAGTGTAATTTTGTGCAGATATAAAGAACAGACTTCTAGATGCACAATAAATGCTCCGAAACCCATAAAGCGACAAGTGGATCGCATCACTAATCAATATCTGCACCATAAATTTATACATACATATAAAACGTAAATTTTGTCGCAACACAAGATGCGAGATCTTTCTTTTATCTCAAACGGTAGATAGGTTAAAGTGCAAGAGATCACAGTAGAAGACGGAGCAGAGCTCAGCGCCTTTCATCTGCTGGCCACGTGGCACATTTTACGTCTCCTCTTTACCGCGAGACTTCGTCTTCGGTCTTTGTCTCGACATCGCGCGCGATCAAAAAAAAATGCTCCTTCGACTTACCTGACTCTCGGCGGATCATATCGTTGCCATTGTCGTCGTCGTCGTTCTCGCCATCGTCGGCAGCGCTCGACAGCGAATCCGCTGTTGCCGGCAGCGAACGTCGCGCCCGTTGTCGTCTCTCGCGCGTCGTTGACCCATCCAAGGCGCGCACGTGCGTCTCCCGCCCGAGAGACACGGTGCCGTGGTGCTGTGGGCCGGCATTTTTGCGCCCCGCGGTCGATCGTCATCTCGGGGCCTCGCGCACGTCTTCGCCAGACGAGGAAGCACAATAGAACGCGCGAAGATCGCGCGCTGCGCACTCTCTGATCAACGATCAGATCGGTGCGCACCACAACGACTGCGACGGACGACATCGGAGGCGCAAGGCCGAGTGCAATGTGAGGAATCGCGCGCGCACGTTACGTGCACAACGCTACCGCCATCATTGCCGCGAAGGATAAATTTAAAAAAACGGAAAAGCGTCTGCTCGCCCTCGTATTTCGCCGTTCTCGTCGAGTGTTCCTCGGATATTCGAGGCGCGTATTGCAAACATTGCCAACCGGCATGTTATAAAGCGAAAATATCAATTTGATCGAGGGAAACAATTGATACAACAAATCGTGCAATTTCTTTCTCTCGCGTTCTCTCAACATCTTGTTGGTGAATTTTCCTTCTAATCGTTATCTCTTAATTTTCTCGTGAGTTAATGTCGCGTGAAAAACATGATTCGATATTTTTAGTAGTTCATATGAGCGATCGTGACATTATTTTACTTTCCATTCAGAATTCAAGACAGAATTCAACTTGTCATTTGTGAATTAAAAGATGGTGAAGCTGAATATGAGTGTTCATCCCAGTTTATCTGAGACGGTGACAGAGAGTTTGAGACGAAGAAATGTGGTTACCACCGTCGATTTCATCACAACGGACTCGGTTGAATTAGCGATATCCACCAGTCTTTCGTATACGGTATGAAATAAATGTCTTGAAAAGGATTAAAAACATATGTTTACTGAACGACTATTCGATTTAACCACTATTTTATTATGCATATTTAAAATGATATTTAAGATAACAATTTGATTGAAGGTGATATTGATATCTACAGGAAATATTGCAAATGAAGCAACATATATTGAAGGAATATGGATACACAAAGAAAAATGCATTCGAACTTCTTATAGCAGAGAAAAATGATATGATACCAACTGGTGTGATATGGTATGTTCTATGCAAATTGATTTTACATAATTAAAAGTATCAAATGTTTACAGTGAAAAATATTGCAATATTTGACTAATCAACAGAAAGAAAATCATGTAGAAAAATAATGATTTCTATAATCTAACGTTTGCTTCTTGGTCAGACAGCTTGGACGAATTGCTAAAAGGTGGCTTATGTCCTGGATATTTGTATGAGCTGTGTGGCTCATCATCTTCTGGGAAGACTCAATTGTGCTTGACAATAGTTGCTAATGCTATCACCACTCAATCAGATATCATTGCTTGGTACTTCGATACAAAGAGAGATTTCTCCAGATTGAGATTCGAAGAGATACTAAGAGCAAGAAACTTTGGACAAGAGGTAATTATAGATATTATAAAGTAAAAATTAATTAGTAAAAGCATCAATCAGTGTTCTTTGACTTGAGTCAAGGCTTTGACACTTGACAATAATATATACTGAAATATGAATGAAAGAGAATATGTGTTAAAAATTAAAAAAGATTTTTTGTTTTTTATTCTAGGTCATAAAAGAAGCATTGCAACGCACGAAAGTTTGCCGTGTGAATTCGTTCAATGAATTAATACAAGATCTACGGCAATTATTATCTCTTTACAAAACAGAACAGTATTCACTAAAAAAAAAGAGGTTTCTTGTGATCATCGACTCTTTACCAGCAATTATCTTTAAGGTATATTTCAACTGAAATAGTTGATTATTTTAATTAACGATTATACGGTACTGAATGTTCTTATTTTCTGTTAAATTAAATAGAAAAAAAATAAACATTAAATATATCAATTTTGGCGTGTAGATATATATATATATATATATATATATATATATATATATATATATATATATATATATATATAT
>NW_022639475.1:1223743-1230077 GCF_010583005.1 Odontomachus brunneus
ATATATATATATATATATATATATATGTCACAATTAATAAAATTATAAATAAAATGATAAAAATATTCACAGAATAAAATAATTGCTCTCCTAGTATTAGTATTTAAATAAATGCTTCAAAATAATTTAATAAAATTATTTAGAAGCAATATTGTTTTGCCACTACTATGATTCTTAACCCAGCAATTATAAATGGCTTATTTTTTAACAACGGTTTGTATTCGTTACTTAGACGACACAGCAAATGCACCACGAGATCTACGAGTGGATCTACCAGTTGAACGAATTGGCGGAAGCGTGTCGATTCCTTATATTCGAGTGCCGAGCGGCCGTAGTCACAGTGAATGTAATTACCCATTGGAATTCTACGAACGAAACAGATTCTACGAATGTTACGCCAGCGTTGGGTAAATACTGGAATTCTGTACCAGCCACGAGATTGCTGCTGACGAGACAACTGCAAAGCGAGACCAGGAAGATCACCGTCTTAAGAGATCCACGGGTGAAGTGGAAGGACTCATGTATTGTGATCGTGAGCAACGCCGGTGTAATATCGAGATAAACCACGGAGAACGATAGTGTTTCAATGAATATCACAATAGCTAGTGAATATCATCAGGATCTATCGCGAAGAATCTTCAGATACAAGGACTTAAGATTATGTTGGTTCAGTTTAAATATGACGATCTTATACATAAGAATTTTTAACAATTAGGTCGATTCATTATTGTTAGAAATGATTCTTTTGAAGTAGACTCATACGTTGAAACGATCGGCAATTAAAAATCTCACAGTAACAACTGTCAGTCTGCAACAAATTTATATTGTACTAAAATAATGACTTAGCAATAACTATTATAAGGATCCAGTCAACTATTATAGGGATAAGATGGTGCTAGCCGTGATAACTGCCGTGAGGTTTCTGATTGTTGACATATCAACGTTGATTTCGTTTTTGGATTATATCAAGAAGTGAGTGGTAGTCGAAGAAAAAGTTCGATCGGTCGATTTTGATTTTATTTCCTTCCCGACACATAATGCACAATACGTTCCGTTTAGTTCTCCGTCGACGAACGGCGTGCATAATCGCGAGTACTATGATTTCTTCTTTTTCCTTTTCCTCTTACGACTTACACAATACGTATACGTGCATCTTATGCACCTTTTAGACGGGCACTCGCATTTTGCACGGGCGCTCACTGCGCTCCTTGCGCTATTTACAACGATAGTCGTCACTTGTTACATGTGCGGGCTGCGCATTTCCAGAAACCGCTATCTCCGACTTCGCCCTGCGATTTGGCCGATTTGATACACACCGCGTTTTCATCAAACGAATGAGTTTGATCTACAGTACAGTCTGTAAATAAATTGTCCTGCCACAATGTGTAGTGGCATTTGATTTAACATGATGCTACATTGTAAATCTCGATAAATCGCTCCGATTTGAAACAATCATTCGACAGAGTGTCATTGGAAATTATTTGGAGAATATTCATAGAAAATAATTGCGATAATGATCGTGCGTTTTCAAGCTTTCGACGTAAAATTGCCTGCGTCATTTTGCAAGATTGAGTTCACGCGATTAATTTCATCGAAGAACAAATAGAGAAAGAGAGAAAAATGATACTTTGTTCGTAGCTCTTTCGATGTCTCGTGTTAGTTTCTGGAATTTCCACAGGGAATAACGGATGTTGGAAATAAACGACTCGCTCGATAGTCGATACAATAATGAAGGAGATCGCGCGCGAGCGACCCAGAGCGCGAATCACGCGAGACGGCCTCGTGTTATTCGTAAACAAATAAATAATTTATCTTCTCGGTATATATGTATACTCCTGGCTCGCACCAAGTCGCACTCGGCATGCAGGAGCTCAGCCTTACGCGTTCTTATGATTAAGTATTATTTAACACTTAAGAGTCATTATGGAAGATTAAAGTTGCGCTGCCACTCTCACTCGCCTCCCTTACTCGATTAATTACGTAATTACTGGTTCGGTGATTGATCAAGTCGCGCGAAAGCGCGCAGAATATTTGATTTGAAGAGTGCAACATGTTCTGCCAAAGTCGAATCTTGAATTGTTCAGAAATCCGATCGTCCTTTCCACTCTCCGAAAGGAAAGGACTTTTTCGAGGTATCCGATTATTTGCGAGGAAGATTTAATTTCTTATTGAGAGAACCAGAAGTCGCTGTATTTACAGTAACGTAGCGACATCATGGAAGACGATTGTATCAGCTATGGAAGGAGGTCACAAAGTGTCGTTTAACGGCGCCGACAAAAGCGTGACTCGTACGCAATACGATTTACGGAGAAGAGCACCGTTATTCTTTTTTTTTGTTTCTTTTTTGAGCTAAAAGGTGGTTTTTCTAACTTTTAGAATCGCTATTAAAGAAGTCTCGCTCGATAGTTTATTGAACTCTAATCAGCTCTGCGAACGTTATATTGGCACAGCGTCGAGTGACGAATTTCCTTTTTTTTTTTAAGAAAAATCGAACACAAGTCTCCTACAATCCTGTACACGTATATATCTAGAGTCTAAAGTAGTATAAAATATTTTATATCTGCGGCTATATAGTATTAGTACTTTCTCTCGCGTTTGCTATATTCTTTTTACTAACAACGCACTCTCATCGCTGAGAAATGCACGAGAAATTTGCTTTACGACTACGAGGAGTTCCGGTTAGTTTCTGGATAAATGGATACTCTCCAGATCCCGTTAAAAATCCTAGAAAAGGACAAGAGTAGGCTTTCTCATTGTAACTCATTAATACATATATACATACGTACGTACGTATATATGTATATATGTATATACGGGGTTCTTTTTTTCACGATACCCAAAAACCGTATACTTTTATGCTACTACAGCGATAAATCTTCAGCGGACTGCAGCGGAAATCGAATAAACGACCATAAATTTAAATGTATATAAAAGTTTACGAGGGGGGAGGACACAAAAGGATTGAAGAAGACGAATCCTTCTCGGATCGCTTATAGATCCTACCAAGAGGGAAGACACGCGATTACTCACGTCACACAGAGTGTGATTTATGCGCAAGAGAATTCTTTCGATCAATCAAACTGACTAATCACGACTCGCAGATTCTTACCTCTTCTCGATCGATTGCAATTTCCTGTCTGATTAATTTGGATTTAATCGAAAGGGAGGCGAGCAATGGGCGGCGATTTTGTTTCGATAAACCGGAGTTTGAGGAATTCGTGCTCGTGTACGCTGTACGCACGTCACTTTGCATCTGTGATGCGTCCACGATTGAAAATATGGCCGTAGGATTTCGTATTAGGTTCACGCTATACCAAGCTCCAATGAAACCTCAGCAGGACAAAACCCACTAATTTTTCTAATCATTTGTAATGTGTCCGGATATGTGTATATAATTATGATCGTTGATTATTCAGCTTCTCGCATATCATATTATACAGGTGTTCAGTTCGATGAATTTTATCTGCACATAACATAGGGTCATTAATTGTCAGACAATCTGTATATTGTATCGTATCGTACATCATGTCATGTACAAATACAATGGGAACGATTAGAAAGACTGGTGAGCTTTGGGCTGGTAGATGTTAAGGTCTCGTTGAAGCTTAGTATACTCGCGAGTCACGACTGATGTGTTAAATGCTGTAAAACGTCGCAACGTACAACCTGCACGAGCACGAGCGTTCATACGCATACACACACACACACACACACACATACATCTGCATCCATCTGTCGATCGCGCGTGATGTCTGCAAAGTCAGAGAAGACTTCGCCATCGTGATCGCAGTTTAACACGATGATCGACACGTTTCTGTGGGTAATATGAAGGAAGCGCGCGCGCGTGTATTGTATGTGTGTATATGCATGAGGGAAGTGTGTGAGAACATGTGCTCATAATGTATTTTTCTTTATCGTGTCCCGTTTAGCACCAAACTTAAAGTATAATAGTGTATATATCGTGTAAGTGTATACGTGTGTGATCTTTAGAGATTGTTCCGAATTTTTTGGAGGGACACTCCTATAATATATGTATCGTGGCGCGAAGATTTCGCGGTGTTGACGCGCGCGCAATTATTCTTCTGGCGTTGATCACCGATCCTACAGCGCGCGCGACGTTTTAATAGAGATTAAAATACTTTCGAGACATTCGAAAAAATGGACAGACTTTCTTGGAATATTTCAGCAAGATTAATACGCGTATAATGCACCCGCCCGTCCGGCCGGCGCGCATTATGTCATACTTATTCGTACGTATTACATGCGCTCAATCGCGAAAAGCACGCACTCGAGAGAAAACCTAAGTGTTAAAAAGCATATAAAAACAAATAAAAAGAACGTGTGAAAGTAACAGTTTGGTAAGAACGGTATTCTCCAGAAATCGAGTCAGTCAATTGCGAGATTAATTTTTTGTCGCGCGTATTTAATGCTTTCAAACGTTAAAAAATTGCGTCAAGAGAGTCGCGAAAATTGTGTATGTGTGTCGATTGCAAGACATGATATAATCATAAAAAGATATTTTTTTTATATAAATATTCGCAATTACTGCGCGACAATATAAACAAATCAAGAAATTTGCTTTCATTTCTAATCATTTTTCTTCTTGACAGATTCCTCGGGGGTGTGCTTTCACGATTAGATGCACGCACATGTATTCGTCTATCTATCTATCTATCTATCTACCTATCTATCTCTCTATCTATCTATTGTTCCGCTAGCGACACTAATAATCGTGTCGATCTAATTATCCGAGTGCGATAGCGTGCGTGTCCACGCCTTCCGCGTGTCCTCGAAGGGACGTGCCACACACTAATACTCGGTATACTTGCGACGTGATCGAGAGAGAAAGAGCTTGTGATTAAGGAAATATAATTACGTGTCGGTACCCGTATGTCTCGATAAGATTTCTCGCAGTTGCTCTGTATTACTAATGTCACTGCGTATGGCGTGTCACGTGCAAGGTATACGGAGTGCAGAGGTACTCACGTGAAGAGTGTCGCACGTTTGACGTGACATAAATTGGGGAAATGGAAAAAATACGAGAGAACGAGCCGAGAAATATCCCAAGATCGTTCGTCAATCCTATCGACTTCTCTTGATATACAAAAACTGATCAAGTTACTTGATGACTCGAACAATTGATAATCTCGTATTTCTCTCACGAAAATATATATATATGTATATATATATATATATATATATATATATATATATCGTATGGCCATTGGCGTGTGGCTCTCTCCTTCGGCATCGCGTGGGCACGCGGAATCGGCGTGTCCGAACACGTCACGTCAAAATTAGCAAAAACGAAAGATCGGTACAGTACTCGGTCGCACTTGTTGAGCAAACGATCGCCGTGCGCCTGGGAAGATATACATTTGGCACTGGATCTTCTCTTCCTTTCTCTTATCGAAGACAAGTTTTACAAATCTTCTTCGAAGAAAGACGTTCGTTCTTCATTCGTCACGACGACGCGAATCCGCGCAGCGGACTCTCGATCGCGCGATCCGCAAGCGGCGGAAGTGTATCTACCGCTATCCTTACGAATGCGTACTTTGATATCGCTTATCACTATCACCAGTAAATCCTGCTCTAAACTCTAAAATACGGCGTTTAAGAGACTTGCCTTTGTGGAAGATAAATTGAAATTTGTCGATCACCACGTTGATCATGGAGAGATCTCGATTGTACCTCTAGCTTTGATCGCACGTAAATTTGCCCCGTTCGTTTTTTGATTTCACTCGTCGGCCACTACCACCATCGTCGTCGTTTCTCGCTTTCCTCGTTTTCGGAAACCGAATGGAGGGATTCTACGTATTCAACACGAGAGCGTGGAAGTGAAATCAGAGAAATCAAGTATGTGAACGAGATGAGCAATGAAATGGAGTCGCGATCGCTGGCTGATCGAGAGTCCCTCGCGGCTTACTGATACGCAACGAGCGAAAGCGCTTCTCTATTTACAAAGATCCGCGACGGTCGAGATCGTGAGAACGCCGACGTCGTCGACGACGTCGCTCTCGCGTTGGCCACAGCTGGCCGGGAAAAAATATACGCAGCCGTGTCCCGTATTCTTTACATCACCCGAACGACGATTCTCGTTCGATTATCAGGAACGTGTTCTTCGCGAACCCCGAAGACGTTCGATCCCTACCGGCGGCTCTTCTCCTCTCCTCCGCCCCGCGATTATCCGTCATACTCAAAGAAATCGCTATGCCGTTTCTCTACGTTTCTCGAAAATAAAGTTCGATATATACATACACTTATGTATATATATATATATATATATATATATATATATATATATATATATATATATTTTAGAAAGAAAAGAAGA
>NW_022639475.1:1230554-1235648 GCF_010583005.1 Odontomachus brunneus
TATATATATATATATATATATATATATATATATATATATATATGTATATCTTTTAGAAAGAAAAGAAGATCGAGGCGGGAAGAGCGTTTCGGCGGAGCCGCGGAGGTGTCGAGCATCAGTTTATCGTGCGGATTCCTTCGGGAGATCACGAGGAGGGCCTGGCCCAACGATGATATGGTTGCCTCTCGTGGTCGCCGATGCGGCGAGCTCGGCCTTAGCTGTTCATGATCGTCGATCTCCTGGAGTAACCTCGCCTCGTCACCATCTCGCCCTGCGCTTCGCACTCCCTTTTTACCCGGTCAATTATATCCGCCACTAGCTTCTCCTCTTTCTCTCTCTGCTGCTCCCAGTCTGGACCCTTGCCGATCTGAAACAACGCATTGCCTTGTTAGAGAAAAGGAATCAAGTCGTTCAATGATTTCTAGAGAAACTCGATGATGATAGAAAATGAAATTATTCATATGTCAACGGTATTTCAACTAAATATATCAATTTCTAGAAAAAATATAGTAGAACTAAATGTATCAATTTCTAGTAAAACAAAATCTGGTCATAGGATAGAATCTTTTTATGCAAATGACATATAAATTAAAAACCAGGCTACTTTTAAGAGTAAAAAAGCAAGCTAATCGAATATCAATTTAATAACGAGTACTCAATGAATGAAAATTTTGATGAAGTAAATGTACCATCAATGTTTGTCTGAATATCTGTTTTCATTTTAATTTTCACTTTTCGTTCGCAGAATCTTCTAATTGTCTCATTTTTTTTAGGTAGCTTCAGTGAATTTACTTACGTCGGAGGTCTTGCGAGGCTTCTTGTTGGAGGGCTCCTCGCGGTTCTCATCGTTCTCGTTGTCGGAGTGCCGGGAGCTCAGGTGTCCGATGTAGCCCTTCCGCGACTTGAAGTACGCGTTACAGCTATGGCACTTGAACAGCGGCGCCGGCTGGGCAACCTGGGTGGATACGTGCAGCTTGTATTTGTGCCTGTACCAACGGGTTCGCGACGGTAGCACCTCGCCGCACCACTTGCAGACTACGGAACCGTCGTTTTGAATGAAGTATTCCAGCAGCTTGGAAAATAACGTTTATTGGTGTTTTTTTCTTATTTCCCAATCTTTCTCTTCCGCCTCACTTGTTATTTTTTACTAAACGAAACGTCTCGTGAGCGATAGAGAGACTCCGGTTGGAGCACTCTCTGAATTTCTTGGAGTGAAATCTCACTCCAACTACAAACTTAAATTTGAGTATCTCACGATACGAGTTTCAGATAACGATTATTAGCTCTGCATGTACAATGTTGAGTCTGTGAGACTCGAACAAATATTTGATCGAGCAAACAAACTTCTGCAAAGACTTCAAAAGATTTCAAAATACGCCAAATCTGTTTAATTTTATTGCATTATTGCCTTATAGAGCTGAGACTCTATATCTTTGGATCTATATACCTTTATATCCTTTCTATATTTTTGGAAAAAAGTATCGAAAAATACTGATTTTTAATTAAGTTATGATAAGTCAAAGTTGCCTGACAAGCTCAGACTGTAAACTATATCCCAAAAAATATAATTACACGGAAGGAGCAGACGATTAAAATGAGATTGTTCCAGTGACGGTGAACATCAAATTTAAGTTTTAATTTCAAGTGAAGATATCCATTTGACAATTCCAAATGGAAGAATTCACTCTATTCGAGTGGAAAATCATTGGACTTCAAGTGACTCGGTTGTCACTATCATTCAAGTGAAATTCCACTCGAAAGAAATTCAGAGATATAATAAGAACCAGCTGAATTCTCGAATTCGATCTAGATAATTCGCTACGCCGAAATCATCACGTGGGATGATTCAGGAGTTAATCACGATTTTTAATTACTCATCAAACCCTTTTAAGGATTTAAAAGTTATGTCGGAACCAACCTGCTTCCTGACCTCCGGCTCGTTCTCACCGACTTCAGTCTTGGGTAAGAGAAGGTGCTCGGCTCTGTCTTCTTCGCGATCCGTCAGGAAGTGCACGCCGCTGACCACCCTCTCGGTCTTGATGAAGGCGCCGCTGTCATCGGCGCCAAAGGTGTCCTCGGCAACGCTGTGCGTCACCGAGGAAGATATCGACGAGGATATCGACGTGACCGGTGCTGGCGACGACGGCGACGACGAGGTGCAGATCTCGAAGGTGATGCCGCTCGGCAGGTTCGGCAGCTGATCTGCCGATCGCATATGCAACGAGAAAAAAGTAGGGACGTTCGTTAGACCGCGCTGTGTCATGATCAATCGTTACTACGAAGAACAGGTCGTTTCGACGGGAAATGACAAGTGGACAATGATGTTTGGATAATACGCGGAGGTCTTGGAAACTGACAGGAAATACTTTCCTCTGCACTAAGTGAAAAAAAAATAGCTAATCTCCATTAAGGCGACTGGAGGGTCAGATTGCCTGAAAATTGCTTATTTTTTCACAATTTTTTATGACAAACTGAATGAATATGCAAAAGTGTTATTTTGACAAGTATTTATACAACATATAAAGAGAAGAAAAATATAATTTTGATGATCAAACACTCAATATAAGAATATGATACATGCAGTTAAATATATATCGTTTTTCTTTTCAAGGTCGTCATTTTGCAGTAATATCTTGACTCTCGGTGGTTCAATTAAGCTGAATTTTAGGTAGAAAATTTCTGTAAGCTTGTCATTATCGTGTGAACCACCGAGAGTCAAGATATTACTGCAAAATGACGACCTTGAAAAGAAAAACGATATATATTTAACTGCATGTATCATATTCTTATATTGAGTGTTTGATCATCAAAATTATATTTTTCTTCTCTTTATATGTTGTATAAATACTTGTCAAAATAACACTTTCGCATATTCATTCAGTTTGTCATAAAAAATTATGAAAGAACAAGCACGATTTTCAGGCAATCTGACTCTCCTGTCCCCTTAAGTTATAGTCATTCCCGATATTAAAGCTCCCGACCCCTCGCATTGTCTATTTCTTTGTAATGACGTCAGAAGCAAGAAAATGCATGTTAAAAATTCTTGCGAAATACATTGAAATAAAAAGATATATCCATGAAGTAACATTTGCAATCGATTAAACAAATTTGTAAGATATTCCGTGCACTCCTCTTTTGCTCTAACAATCAATAATTTATTGTAAGTTAACCTAAATAGAAATAGGCGAAGAAATAGATTAAGAAGATGAATTATATGTTATGTTAATTTATGACAAATTATTGATTGTTAGAGCAAAAAGGGAATGCACGGAATATCTTACAAATTTGTTTACTCCATTGTGTTACTTTATGGATATGTATTTTTATTTCAACGTATTTCGCAAGAATTTTTAGCATGCATTTTCTCGCTTCTGACGTCATTAAAAAAGAAGAGATAAACAATGCGAGAGGCCAGGAGCTTTAAGGTACTGTTTGCTTGCTCTATCAAGAGTAGCAATATATGTACTACAAACTTATCGCGTTATTAATCCATCATGTTAGCACTTACTACTACAATAATTTTTTTGACTATAATTATGTCATTGTACAATTATAGTTGTAAATACCAAACACCTCGTTCTTAATACTGCAAATATTCTCTCAGTCCGGTCGACTCGATATCGATGTTCAACATTTCTGGCTGTTCAGCAAATTATCGTTCAATCAAAATTTGTGATATCACTTGAGCGATATACCGGCGAATCAAGCGATTGCCGTATTTCAGGCGTCATCGCGCAGCCAATCAACTGAAAATGCGGATTCTTCTTAGCTCTGGTAGTTCAGGTCTATCAAAGCCAGTGCTTAGTCAGGCTTTAGACGTCCCCAATTTCCAACGTTGAGTAAATATACACATATACATACTAATATATACATGTGGATTATATTATTTATATTCACAGTGGAGGATGATAGAAGAGACAGACTCGCTATACTATTGCAATGTATATCACAAAGAGTTACAAAGAAACTACAATTAGATAAAAACAAATAAAAATAATAATAATCATCGGATTATTAAATTGTGTGTTATCGTCTCCTTTGCCACCAGGCACCAGAAATTATATAGGTACACCCGTACAGTTACATTAATCGCGGGACAGAGCGATATGTCCGATATGCGACAACGATGCGTGTGCGAACGTGCAGCTTGCTTCTCCTTTATTGTTCTTCAATGCATATGTATATATATGTATATGCGATGACAGATACATATATATAGATATTTATATATACATATAAACGTACAAACGCGCCACGGAGGGTGCTTTCCGGACGCCCAATATAATATAACGTAATATAATATATTTCCATATATAATATATATATATATATATAATATAATAGATTTTTTTTCTCTCATTCGCGCAACGTGTGTGCTCGTGTATACCCATTCTGAAGACCCGCGCAATCACACTCCCCCTCCCCCTATTGCAAACACGATTGCTAAATCAGGAATGATCGATTTAGCGACTAAAATGATATGTCGGTGATGCTCGAAATTTTCAAAACAGATCGCGAAAGTATATTTTTTTCCTTTTTCTTAAGAAATAATATTAGTATTATTGTCGCTATTATCGAACTGTATTTTTATCTGCGCGCCTTGTCCTCTCGAGGCTGATTGATTTGCATAATTAAGCGATCGGTCGAACGCGATTTCGATATGTGGAAATTTGTATGACAATAAATCATGACGAATTGACTACTTGCCGCTGAACAATTTCGAAAAGATGGAAGAGGGACGACATAATTACCGTTTACACATTCTCTCTTTCTTACTCTCATTCTCACACTCGCTCTTTCTCTCTCTATACATATATATATAATATATGTACCGTTTAACGCTTAAATAAAATATCTGCATTGTGAATAGAATAATAATATAATAATAATAATAACCGCATTTTGCTATTTCACGCTTCATCCACTGCGCCTCCTTTAAAGCCTAAACGCACCTTGCGCGCTACTAGTGTGTTTGTGTATATATATAAATATATATATATATATATATATATATATACCCGCTATTACAGATAAAATTGGAAAATCAAATAATGAACGTTAACTTGAACCATGTCACAAAAAAAAAAAAAAAAA
>NW_022639475.1:1235658-1246742 GCF_010583005.1 Odontomachus brunneus
AAAAAAAAATAGCAGATATATTGTAACGCAGTAATAATAATAATAATAATCGTCATATGAAACTACACTGTAAACTAAAGAAATAAGTTCGCTGATTCGCGACATCTTGGAAAGTAGAGAGGAAACGCGACGTTCTTAAACGTAGCAATATGAAATGTGCTGTTCTTAGGATCTCGCATCGAGATATCAATTAGTCGCTTAACCATTATGACACTAATTGACGGAATTTACTGTTGACCGAGAAACTCAAGATGTTTTACATCATATAGCACAACAGTAGCACATCACTAAAAAACCCGAATCATCAGAATAACTTTCCGGGAAAATTTCGATACTGAGAATCCAAACTTTTTGCAATCTCGAATCACCGGTGGTACATATTTTCTGTTAATCTAATTATTTTCGCGCAGCAAGCGAGAAAAATTCAGTTAATTTCTGATGCAAAAAAGCAATGAGTAAAGAATTCTTACGAATAAACTTTTGCATACCAATAAACGATAATGTTCTTAAATGTTTTCATACTCATTGTTGAATTAAGAAGTAAGCAGTGCAGCAATCTTGTCAAGAATATCCCGGCTTGAGACTGCAAACGATGAAAAATCCTCTACAGAGATCTGTTGCACTTAGACTTATAGTTTACACACGGGTTACAAATGCTTGCATCTACGAAGTGAAAAATTCACGAAAGCAAGCGGAAAGATCGAATTATCAATCTCTCTCGCTTTATAAATTATCGTACAATTAATTTATAATTAATTAATGTATAATTATACAAATGATTAATTGACACATATAATATTTGAAATAATTTTTACATATCTACGTGGACTGTGTACGAATAGAGGCTATCAAGAGTTGCGACTTTGATATCTCGCGACCTCGAATTCCTGCAGAGGAAGATATCACAAGCACGTGCACGTTCCCTCTCATATGATATATCTCTTTTTGTGTCTCTCTCTCTATATATATATGTATATATATATATATATATATTCTGTTAAATAACTCTCTTTCTACATTCACACACGATTCTCGTATTCACACTTTCATATTTAATTTTTCGTTTTCTCCTCCCGCCGCCCTCTCTCCCTCATTTTCTTTCTCTCTCAACATATTTACTCAAGCCATATACACACACACACATCACACGCGTACGAATAAACGTCAATGCGGAAGACCAAAATACTGCTTTCGTTTCTCGGTTCTCCCTCGAAAGCTCTTTCACGCTCTGGATCGACTTCGTCTTCGCAGAGAATTGACAAGGACGTAAAAGTTTTCGAGCGCGAAAGCTGTACTCTCTCAAAGAATTGATTGATGATACCATCCTGCACATGCTCGTTTTTTATTTTTCTCTCTCTGTCTTTCACTCACTCATGCATTCTCTCGACGTCGGCACGTCCCAACGCTGCCGACATCTCGCTGCTTGGATCTATACGGACGCTACAGATCAAATAAGATCCGACGCATACATCTGCACCGTTTGATCGGTGTACACATAGATATTAGAACGTCTTCTGTCCTACGTGCGTGTGCGCCTGTGCGTTCGCTTTTATACATATATACTAAAAGTAATAATATTATTATTATTAATTAGTGCGATAATAAGCAATTTCTTCTTGCTGGTCCAGGGCTAAAAGTTAATAATTCTTACCGAACAAATGTGCTAATAATTATAATAAAAATAATAATAATAGTTGTAATATATAACAGGGTGACAATAAAAATAATGCGGTCTGTAACTAACATATAGCAAGTGCGAGAATAAACGATAATAGCAAGTAACTAGTAAAAATTAATAATCAATGCGCCTATGATACACTCCTCCGGAAGAGATGAAAAGAAAAAAAACAGGAAGAAACTCGGGGGAGGAAGGAGAAGAAACCATTTCTCCTTTCTTTCTTTCTCTCTCTCCCACTCTCTTCATCTTTTCTCCGTTGGACATCCTTTTCTTGGATAATTCACGCTGGATATACTTTTCTAATAAATATACAATCTGTGTGTCTTCCTCTTGTGTGTTCTCTCTTTTTTTTCTTTTATATTCTTTTCCTTCGCATGTATATGTATATATTAAAATATTAGCTCGGCTCGTTTCACGATACGTTCTGTATCTTCCTCGTTTCTTCGTTCGCTTCACCTACTTCATCCATTTTGTGCGACATTCTTTATGTGACCACGCATTCTGAAGAATGGACTTCAATAGAAGTGCAATTCGTTAAGGCCAAAATATTTAAATTCAAAGAAAGACATATCGAAGCGAGAAAGGAGGCTCGAATTGAAACAATTCTCGTGGAAGAGACTACCGTTCGTGAAACGTCGGAGCCGGAAGCCAGTGTAAGATCGAATTGGAATCTTTAACTTCACTATTCATCATTCCTCGTCGGAAAGATTTCACTACCTCGTCGCGGATTCTCGATACGCCCTGAAGACAGCCGCCAAGCTCCCCTAATTTCCCCTCGAAGGAAATAAATGTCTGTTTAATTCTACCGTTTAGCATTATAAATGTCAATGAGCACTCAAAGCACTCACTCGGAATCTGATTTGAGTATATTTTCGTTAAAAAAAAAAAAACAAAACGATTCTCGCTCTTAGAACGTTACTTGATACCGATATCCAGCAAGACGTTCAAGTTGATGACTTCTTCAGGGTACAAGAAGTAGGATCTCGCTTCGCGGTGCACGCAGAGGACGAATGTCTGTTGATTAATATTTATTTCTTTGTCGCTCTAATGTCATGATTCTAATAGCACTTCGCTCATCGTCACTTTTACCCTGCGACTCTCTGAGTCTCAGTCGCACTACAATTATTTTTTTCTCTCGATATATTTCGTAATCGCGCGTTTATATGCGTCTCAATTGAGTGTAACAAACGGCAAAATATCGCCTAAATATCCGCGCCTCAGAAAACGAGTCACAGTATCCATTTTCCCGCTCATTATACAAGTCTTGTAATTTTTATATATGATCGTATATGATCGTGACAAACTATTGTCGTCGATTGATTTGCGAAGTGCTTGAAGAACACAATTCGCGGTAAAATTTCGGGAAACTATAAATTTTATAACAAACAAAAATGGTGGGTTTACAATCTCTAAGATTTTTATAATCAAAGAAACGACACTCTGTGTCTTTTCTCTTCTCTTTTCTCAAGGTACAAAGATACCCCTGTTAGTCTTTAGCACTCGGCTCGTCCACGTGCACCACGTTCTTTCCGCGCGTTCTCCACCCAGAACTACGCTACGATTCGACGAGCGAGCGAGGATCGAGCTCGTTATTGCACAGGTCGAAGATCATATAATACTAATGTACATAGGAGCGAGGGAGAGGAGGAGACCGTGTGTGTGTGTTCGCCAAAAACTCGCGTCTCTCTCCATTCTCCAGCGTCAATCGCGCATCACTGTCCGTCCCTCCTCCTCTCAACTCCCCTCTTGAGCTCGCTCTTCCGCTCGCTCGATCTTTCCCTCTCTTCAGGAAGCGATTTCGCGCCTCTTCCCACGCACAGAATGGGAAGGCTCCTCGTTGTCTTTTCCGAGGAACACGGCGAACATCGGAATCATCATCTCGTCATCATCGTAATCATCGCGGGGGTGAGATGGGCTACGCGATTGGTCCGCGAGCATTGTCCATCGGCGTAGGATGACATATTACATATATAGGGAACGCGATTGTCGATAGCGACGGCGAGTTCCTGCCTGGAAGTTTCACCGTTAAATGGACAGCGATCCACGCACATTCGACGTAATATTATTTACACACCGTACCGCTCGTATTCGTGCCGAGTATGCGCGGTTATATCATAAATGTTAATCCTAATCTAACATTACTAATTTTTACACAACGCCGTTTTTCCTTCCTCCGATTAGTGTGAACTTTTCCCTCATAATCTCCGAGAAATCTCCCAATTTATCTCGCGAATTTGCAGATTTCTGATCTAAGAATTGTAAACTCCGATTCTTTAACGATTCCACCCTCTCCGTAGATCGCTGTCCATAATCTTATCAGATCTCTTGGCCATGTTACTCTCTTTCTCTCTCTTTCTCTACCTCCGGCCGTCGCTATCACGAACGCCATTCAGGAGCGACTTCCGCGTCTGAGAGCGCTCGCGCTCGTCCTGGACGGCGCAGCACCGGTCGCCCTGGCGACCGCGTGCGCGATCTTCCTCGCGTTCCTCTGTACCGCCGGGCCGGTCGGCAGCCCACCCCGCCCTCGCGCCGCCCGCTAAGGCGACAGAAAGAAGCCGAACGGCACGACGCAATCTTTAGGCATGAAGCAGTCGTGCACGGTCTTCATGTGATTCTTCATCTTGTCGGGCCGCGAGAACTCTTTGCTGCAGACCGGACAAGGGAACACCTTGCGCTGGTGGCCCTCATGATAGAGGAACGCGTGCCGTTGGAAGCTGTACTTGTTCTTGAAGGTCTTCTGGATGTCGAGTTTCGCGCACTCGGTGCACTGGTAGACACCCTCGTTGATGGACGCGTAGCGGAAGAGGTTCAAGCCGCGCACCGACATCTCCGTCAGCTGTTCGGCCGGGTCCTGGGACTGCGAGGTGGCGCGACGTCGCATACGTCGTTTGGGAGCCTGGCGTCCGCTCGGCGCCGACATCGACGTATTGCCGGACGTGGTGTTCGTCTGCGCTCTGGAGGCCGGCGAGACCGAGGAGCTGCGGGTGGATGCGCCGCCGCCGCCGCCGCCCGTGCTCGTCGTCGTCGTCGGGATCGCCGTCGACGAGCTGGTCGTTGTCGTTGATGTCGCGCCAGTGGTCGCTGGCGTTAACGCCGACGCTCGCGCTGCCGACGACGACGAGGACGTGGACGAGGAGGTCGGCGACGACGACGGATCCATCGACGCGGCCGGCGACGAGCCCGACGGATGATTCAGCGATCCGACTCCGCGTGTCTTCTCCTTCCAAGTCTCGCCGCTGCTCTCGTTCTTGCTCGCCGTGAACTCTGCGGAAATATTCTCGTTAGTGAATTGCTCGTGATTGAGCGCGTGACGCGTTTGATTGCACGGAGAATAATTTAAACAGAATGAGTCCATCGAGAAATGCAGAAATATAAAAGAAATATAAAAGCGCAGGGGCTATGCGACGGTGATTTTGCATCTTTGTGACACGGCCTACACGAAGTTCCTTCGTACGTGGTTCGCGTAGTTTCTGCGCTTTTATATTTAAACGAAAGAAAAAAAAAGTTGACGCATGCAAAGTGACCTGAATACTTTGCTACTTGCTTGTAAAAGCGAACACATGTATGATCGATCTAAAACTAAAATTAAAACTACGTTCGAATGATACCGGTTCAAGAGTAAATTATACCGCAAGAGCCGTGTAATAATTCTCCACGCTGTGACGCAAATATAAAATGTGGTAAGAATACGACGCTGTGGTTTACAACACGTGAGGAGTAAAACGGGATGCAAAACGACCGGTGGTGCGAAAAACGAAAAACGACTCGGCTAGCGAATTAAACGAGATGTGGCATCACGATAACGTAATGTTGCTCTCTAGCGAATTACATGCGTATATATGTGTACAATAAAACATCATACTGATACAGATCTACAAAATTTGCTATCGAATTAAAAACGAAAAATTGGCAATTGTAACAAGACGAAGAAAAGAGGAGGAACAAAATATGAGAAAAATCCTGCAACGATGTAAAAACGCAACGGAAAAAAAACCATATGCACATATACATAATATATATATTTATCGTTTTCTTATTCTCCACAATTTCTTTGCTCTCCTTCGAAGAGAAAAAGAAAATAAAACAACAATGCGCAACATGCAAAACAAAGATCGGTAAAAAATAATAATAATCGCTGGCCCTCCGTCGCGATGGGCTCCTCTCTCTCTTTCTCTCTCGACGATCCCGAGTTCTCCGGAACGGGAAAAGGATCTCCCGAAGGGAAGATCCCCCCCCTCGCCCTGGAGAACATCAGGACCGAGTCGGTAGCTACGAGAGAGCGAACCGCGGCGAGGGAAACTTAATGTCTAGAGAATCGTCTCATCGGCGGCTTGCGGTTTCACCGACGCAACCCTTCGTTCAAAGAATAATAGAAAGAACCATCAACCCCCACCCCCCTTAGACAAAATAATGAATTTTCGACTCGTGGAACTCGATTCGGTTCTCGACGATACATTGCGAACTCACGATGATGATCTCTGAAAGGAGACGCTCGCAATGTCGAAAAGTCGGACGTTCCACGGGAGGAAAATAAATGTCCCGAAGGAAAACACGGGTACAGGTCGCCGTTCGTGATTTTGGCGACGGCGACGGCGGCCGACGAGACGAGTGTGCACTAAAAACGAAACTAAATAAAAGTAATTTTTGGCTAAGAGTAACGGTGTGCTTCGTGACGAGTGCGGGGTCTCTCTCCCTCTCTCTTTCTTTCTCTCTCTCTCTCTTGACATCCGACAATGTCGGGGGCATACAAATAAAATATACAGATACGATACAAATCGAGATACAGGCTATCGTGTTGTGGGGTGACACCAATGACGGGTCGTCGCACGTGAAACACGCGAGAGTCTCGCCGTGAGATGAACGTCGTGACAGTTGCAGCTGCCGTTCGTTTATGGCACTTTGTTGTCGTGTTAGTGAATGGAACTCTTGACATTTTCTCCCGGACCGCGAGATACGAATGTGTGTTAATGTCTGCTAAGGAAAAAAAGGAGAGTCGCTTCTTCTCGGTGATGTTACTGATACGATTAAACGAATCGTACATAAATTGTTCTCCGAGCGATTGAATCGCAGTGATTTATTTACCGGTTAATCATTGGCATGCAACGATTTATTTGACAGACAACTATTGAAAGAAAAGGATTTCGCAGAAATTCTCAAGTATGGAAAGGCTCCGGATTTCTCACGCGGAATTCTACGGTCCCCAAGGTCCGGGGAAACACGATGCAAATTTTCTTTTTGCTAAATCGGCGAGACCGGCGGCTTCACGTGCGCGATTACTATAACGCAACAATAACATAATAAGGATGGAGCTAAAAGAAAAGAAAATAAGAACAACGATTACTACTACACACGATCACTACGCAGTGTTAGTGGCATTGGTAGTTACCTTTCTCTCTTTTTCTCAAGCCGAGACGGGATTAGAGAAAAATTGCGAAACTGTCAGCACGATCGCGGAATTCGCTCGTCGGCTGTCCGTCTCGCGGACGAAATGCGGAAAACGCAGTTTCCCGCGATAACCTCTTCTTTTCTCCCCCGAACGTACACTTGTCGCACTTTTTCCGCCGAATCGTCGCGTTCGCAGCCATGACGACTGCGAACACGTTCGGCAACAAAAACATTTTCATACTTCGACCTTTCTCACTTTCACTCTCATTCTCACTCTCTGTCATCATCATCATCATCATCATCATCATCATCATCACCACCACGATATATTAATGCTTATTACTTGTACGTTGGGTGTGATCGACTTCGCAGAGATGCGCGAGGACGCTCATTTCTCCTCATAGCTCCCGCAGGATCTTTCTCTTGCTTAACGTTTGCCGTTATAACGAAAACCATTTCGCCGCTCGCGGATCTCGAGAAGTCGTCGCAGATATACAAGATGTTCCGCGAGAGGCCGATAGAGAGAATCTTTCGGGGAATTCAATTTGCTCGATCCAAATTCTCGGAACTCGAAGGTCTCCCGACGACAACAGTTGTCCAGAGAGTCACAAGACTACCGATTTCAAGGGTCACTGCAGCGACGCACCGTTCTCTTGGAACACCGTGTATACGAGTGATTCGGTGATCGGCGAGACAACACTTAATAACCCTCTGGATTTACAATCTATTGAACACCGTTCTTTTTTTATTATCGATAGTCATAGTCGAACAATCAGTGCATATAAAATATACTAAGTCTACCCAGCGTCAGAAAAGACTCGTCAGCTCTAGAAAAATTGCCTATAAAATTTTCGCCCTTTCTCCTTTTCAACCTCCGACCCTCTTTCAATTCTTCTCTCACGTTTCTCTTTCCTTATTTATTTATTTTTTTTGTTTCTTTATTACTTCACCCTCTCGGAGAGCAAAAGTCTCTCCACCTTATATTTGGCACTGAGAATGCGATCGTCTATCCGTCCCTTCGACGAAGGGAAAGGGACGCGCGCGCGCGATAACAAAATTTATTATTATTTTATTTATTTACTTTTTTTTCATCCACCTCTCTTTCTCTCGCTCTATCTTTGCCTCTCCAACCCTCCGTCTTTTGTCTCCTTGCGCCATCTCTCCCTCTTTCTTTTTTCTTTTCAACATTGTTGTTATTTTATGTCGTTTAAAAAGGCACCGAACCGGGGACTGCTTGCGCGTTAAAACATCGGATCCCTCACGAAGAGCACACGTTAATTCAACGCGTTCGCATCTAATTACAATTTACAAAAATTCCGGAGCTCGAGCGATCGACAGAATGTTCTCTCTTGTGTCTGTCTATCGATCCTCAACGATCGTCGATCCTCCTCTCCTAACTTATTACTTTTCATTTTACTTTGTTTTTTTTTGCCCTCGTTTTCTGACGCATCGTCTCGAAACTGCAACGACGTTATATATAATAGGTATTATCAACTAACGCTAAAATATAATCGATATATATATATATAACTTCTGTTTATATATATAATATATAATAATAATATAATAATAATAATAATCGCAATAATAGGTATATATATATAATATGTATCATTTGTATATGTGTGTATTTCTCTCTCTCTCGCTCTTTCCCTCTTTCTCGCTCGTTCTCTGTATACGTGTACATCCGTGGGTAATTTAATTGCGATAATAAACTATGATTCTTTTCTTTAATATATATATAGATGTGTGTATGTATATATATACTTTTTTACTTTAATATATATTAAAATCTATATATATATATTCCGATAGTACAGTCTGCTTTTTAAGCCTCGTAAATTAAACTTCCGCTCTCTGTGTCTGTCCACCTTTCTTTCTTTCTTTCTTTCTTTCTTTCTCCCTCTCCACCTCTTTTTTCTCTCTACCTATTTCCTTTGCGATAATCGGTTTCTCTTTGAAAGAGTCACGCGATAAACTTACAAGAATAATTGATATATATTGACTGGTGGTCCCTCTCACAAAGGGACAAACGAAAAAACGAGATGAGATAAACTTCGGCACGACACCTCCTTTTGCAAGAGAGTCACGCATAAATATATAATATATATATTTATATTTATAATATATATTCTCTATATATCGTAATTTTTTTCTCCACGACTTCCTCACTCGTCCTCCCCTTCAATGTTTCCCTCTATGTATACGTCTAATCTCGTAAACCCATCTATTAAACACGTCGAGCCGACATGTTCGAAACCAACTGACGAGACCATCGCACCCGCGATGAAAGCGTGAGAAAGTTACGGTCGTAGGAGAGCGCAAATCGCAGATGTTCTTGCGTTCTCCTCGAGAATTGTGGGTAAAAGGCAGTTGCAGATACGCAAAGGTACGTTCGAGTCGATTTCTGCGTAACGCGCGCGCGCGCGCGCGCGCGCGCGCAAACACACACGACGAGATGATATCAACACGTAGTCATATAGAATTTTACAATATAATAAATTACCAACGCGCATGTACACACGATAAAATTTGGAAATAGAAAAAAATCCGACTATAAAATTCAGAGGGGTACAACGATACTATAGAACTTTTCGCCATATATATAAATATATATATGTATATACAATTTAACAAATATTAACAAAAAATCTACGGTGTGTCAGAATACAATTCTGATCACCGTGTCCTTGGTTCCTCGGAGCTTATCTAAGCTCGAATAAATATATTTTCTGTCTTCGTTCTCATTTTTTTGAGAAACCTATATAAATTCCGAGGACCGCGGAAAATGAAATTGAAGTTCGCAAAGTCGACTACAACGATATACGCAGCACGTGTCCGCGGATCATGGCCACTTTCGCGCGAAAAGATCGATCCCTCGCGACACGACGTCTCCCTTTTACTATGAACACTTTTTACAATTTGAACACTAATTTTGTACGAATATACGGGGACTTGTACATTGCATATTCACCCTTTCTTCTTCTTTTTTTTTTGTCCTGTTTTGTACCCTCGAAACCTCGCAAAAGTTCTCCCCTCGTCCTTTGTCCCCCAGCCCTCTCCCGCCCACTCTACGATTGGCAACGTGGAAACGCTTTTTAACAACCTTAACTCTAAAAAGTTCAACAATAATCGAAGGCAACGAACGTGAGCGAATTTCTCTCCCCTCCGTTAAACACCGTTAAAAATTTGAACAACGAGAGCCTCAAGATCAGTCGCTGGATCTTCGTCAACGCGCCTCCCTCCCCTCACCTCTACTCCTTTTCTCGTCTTTAACAGCGATTTATTCTGATCACGAGCCTTCAGAGACGTCGCCGAGGGATCCCGGAGCGTACACGAGAGAATCGACCGATCTGCCCACGTGCTGGGATCGCGCGTCGCGACACGCTGCTCTCTGTAACTGCCCTGGATCGCCAGAAAAGGATGTGATAACGTTTGCGAAGATTAGAGGATGCTCGCCGACTTTTTATCGCGAGAGACGAAAGAATGGTCGCGGCGTAACGGAACGGAAAGCGAATGAAAATCGCGATGTGATTCTCTCTATTCCTAGGAATATCGAAAGTCTACAGTGTGAGAAGAAAAATCGACTAACTTTATACAAATATTAATTAACACATGAACCGTGAGAGGCGAGCTAAGTGTGTGTAAACTCGACTGAGAATAAATTGACGTAATCTACTATATATGTGTGTGTATATATATATATATGTGTGTGTATATATATAAAAATTCATCCTTTGGTATATGCAGATTAAAAATTAAAATAAAAAAGAAAACAGTAAAAGAAACACGGAAAAGAAGATTGCGAGAAAAAGAAAAAAAATGTGAGAACGACGAATCGCGCCGAAAGATCGACGGACAATAATAATCTCCAGTTCTCACACCCCTTTTTGCGCTTCTCACGCAAACATCGACTAGGAGATAAAACCGTTATATTATTGTACAGATTGTGATATATATATATATATATATATATATATATATATATATATATATATATATATATATATATATATATATA
>NW_022639475.1:1247594-1252446 GCF_010583005.1 Odontomachus brunneus
TATATATATATATATATATATATATATATATATATATATATATATATATATATATATATATATATATATAAAATCGCGACTCTGAAAAACCGTACGCACCGACCGAGAGTTACCCCCGCCTGCAACAGGTCCATTTCGGCGAAGCGCCGACATCAACGACGGCAAACAACGCCACGATCGCGATCGACTTTGCACACGAATGCAAAGAGGGAGAGAGAAAAATACATACGCGGAAAAGAGAAAGAAACAATTGCAACGTCCCAAAAAGTCCTCGCGTAAAGAAGTCATCGAGATCGCGCGCTTCGAGAGAGAATGGACCTGTACAACAAGCGTTCTTTCTCTCTCAATTTCATTCCTCCGTTCTTTCTCTCTCTCTTACCCCGACGAGGTGATCCTTCTCCTCCCCCCCTCTCTCTCTCTCTCTCTCGTAGCGATAATCCCTCTTTCCTCTCACCTGCTCTTTAATTAATTGAGTTAGTCTTAGCCTCTCAGTGTGATTATCAAATGTGAGTGTATTTAATTATTATTCGCCTGCTTCCCCTCCGTCTCTAAATTGATATAAGCTGTCTAGCCGCTGCCACTTTGCACTTTTCTTGTTTTCACTTTTCTTATTGAAATCTACCACCCACACCCAGTTTCCCCACGATCAATCCTCTACCCACCCGCCGTGCCATCGCACACACACACACACATACACGTTGTGGACGGGCTTGTGGCGGCGAACCCACACACATTTTCTCACGTGGGACCACACGACGACTTGGCCGGGATCGAGCCGTGACCATCCTCCCTCCCTTCCTCCCTTTCGCCTCTCTGCCTCACCTTATCCTCCGCGCGCGCGCGCGCGATTTTCCTCCACTGCGAGCCTTACGGGGGACAAGAAACTGTCCGGGGTCCTTAGATGCTCTTTGGTCCATCGAAGTTTCGAATATCGCGGATAATAATTGACCTGAGTGCGCGTGACTGCCCGAAATCCCAGGGAGAGTGCTCGATGGTGTCTTTTGTGTAGACTTTTACCGACGACCTAAGCGTATGTGTATGTAATACTTGGACCGTAAAATTCCACGTGATTTAATTATTAACAATCGCGCGTTCCGCTGCGAATTCCCCCGCGGGAAGAATTTGTCGCGTCTGCCTCGCGCGCACATGGCACCACGTCGTCGTCGTCGTCGTGTACCCCTGGGCATTCCAGGCTCGCGCGAATTTCTCTCCGGGACACTCGCACGTCCTCGCACACGGGATGAATAATCCTACGAGGGTCGGTAAGAAGAAGCTCTTTGGTCCATCGACGTTTCGAATAATATTGCGGATAATTGACCTGAGTGCGCGAAAATCCACGGCACGGCACGGCCTACCCGCCCACCCTCATCGTCATAATAATCCGTTCAACATCCGTTCGCCGTCGAGACAATCGCCCCCTCCCCGCCGTCTCTACCCACCCCCTCCCCGATCCCCCGGGTTACCTTTTGTTAAACCCTCCTACACGTCTACTTCGCTATCTTTGCTGCCTGCCTAACTAGTATTATGTAGCTCTCTATTCGCCTAAAAATACGCTCGGGATCGCGATTTTGTACGCGGGCCTCGTGTAAAATGAACGCGGAGCGAATGCTCTTGGTAACTTCGATAACTTCGCTCTAGCAAGCTCTTAGTGGCTTCTCCAACGCTCCACGCGACATACTCCGTTCGTGTGCAAAAGCGACCTCCGGCTTGATAATCGACAGAGATTTCAATCTCGTAGCGCGAGCGCAACTATATATCCTCCTTCTCGAGAACAAGTCTCGTCCGGAACAACAATCGCCTTCGATTCGAAGCGCCTTTGCACATTTAGGAGTCCTTCCTCGACGAGAGCACTCGTTCCGAGCGGATCGTCACACGTTGGACCCCGCGTTGTTCGCGACGCGACGATCCGCGTCTCTTACGGACTAACTTTACGCGCTTTTTACGAATAACTTTTGTTATCTTTGCAACACTAGATACCTCTTTCTTGAATAACGAACGAACAACACTGGTCGATCACGCGGGGGCGGGGACGTCCGTGCGCCTCGCCGCGCGCGCATTAAAGTAACAACGAAGGTCTCCGTTATTTGCAATAACTAATTAATAGTAGCGGTAGTAGTAGTAATAGTAGTAGTAGTAATAATAATAGTAATAATAATCATAATTGTTATAGTTATTATGTAGCCTCTAGTCGTCTAACGTCTATGCCCAGCTAGTGAAAAATTTGTATATAAATCGTCTGTGCCCCTCGGAGGGAGGGCGCCCGACGGAGTGTAAGGTGCAAAATATAGTAAGCTACGATCGTATTTTAGTGCTCTCTCTCGCGACTAAGCCTCTAACCGCCATTACCGCGACCGCGCGGCCCGTTTCAGTCGCGAAGACGTCACTCGCGGACGATGATCTCTCGTTGCCTCGACCGACGAATTCCTCATTCAATTTCACCTTCCGGCCTAGCAACGGCGGGATTATATAGTTTCTTTTCTTTCCCTTAAACTATCGCTAAAATTCGTGTCTGATTGTCAAGATGATAAAATTGCAGACTGCAAAGACTGAAGTATCGAGTCTGTAAATACAACTATCTTCAACTGCTCGTGCAAAAATCACACGCGCATCGCGCGTCGATCATTCACGATAAGGGACGGCTGGACTGCTTGCACCTCGACGACTCGGTGTGTTTCGGAAAATAAGGGCGAAGCTGCGACGAAAACGGAAATATAAGCGTGAGGAACTAACTCGGGACTACTATTGCACTATTTGGGAGTAAGACGCGTCAAGAACTATCGAAGAATGCGCGAGAACCTTCTTTTCTCTTTCTTATGAGCGGGAGAAAAACAGCACGGTTGGCCCACACATAAACCTGGTTGTGATGAAATCCAATCAGATTCAATAATAAAATATGGAACAACTAAGTACATGATCACTGCTACCAAAGAGCAATTGCTAAATTGCAGTAGTGACGATATCTAGTTGTTCCAACCAGAATGTGGCAAATGTCACCCCAGCCGATTTCTGGTTGCTACAATCGGACCAGATCGCGCACAACTACACCGATATAGTTAATGTGTCACAGTAACTGAGTCATATCAACCGTACGCACTACCATCACACAAAGATAACTAGGGTGATGCAACCATGTTCATGTAGCTGATGTTCCAAAGTAACTGAGTCATACCAACCATATACGCTACAATCACACAAAGATAACTAGGGTGATGCAACCGTGCTGCCCACAACCAAGTATTTCTGGTTATGTGCACCATATCTTTGTTTTCCGTGTAGGGAAATCCGGTTTTCTCGGACTGGAGTCATTGTTCGAGTCGTCGAGCTGTCTCCACACCGCCCCCTTCGACGGCGGATCCGTTCGCCGGAAGTGACTCGGCCGATCGGACGGTACGACGCGCGGCGCGACATGGCGGCGGCGTTAAGTTACTACTAAAGTGCCTTCAGTCTATCCAATGTCAGTACTATCTTGTATTTGGTGTCGTTAAAACCGTCCCTCTGCAGTCTTTCGCGAGATTGCGCGTCCCGTCCCGTCCCTGCCCTCTCACTCTACCTTTCCCTCTTCCCTTTCTGCTTCTCGTCACCACCCCATCGTTATCATCACCTTCATCATCATTTCTTCGCGACACAACGGCTCAACAACAACATGGCGAACGGTCATCGATACATATACATATTGCATTTACTCAGTCTACGTAGTTCCCTTATTACTTATGCCACGCGTGTACGAGTTCACGCGTGCGTGCGTGCGTGCATTTCGCCCTCACTCACCTCGTCTTACACCCTCTTCGCTTTCCCCTCTTCTTTGATATGAAGATCAGAACAATGAATCTACTCTAAGTTTCTCCACTCTTCTTTGTCTCTCCCTTCCTCCCTCTCGATGACTAAATGAATACATAAGATACTATATGATGTAATTATAATATATTCCTCCCTGGAACCTTCAGCTTCCACTTTGACGACTTAGTTGCCTTATTATTGCGATGACGGTGATCGCGAGTGATTCCGTATCGAGTACCCTGTATATATGCGAATGCCGAAAATCGCTACGTCAGATCAGTAGTCGAAGATCTGCTCTCGGGGAACACACGAAAAACATGTCAGAGGTCAGTGAGGTTAAAACGCACATGCACACGTGCGCGTCCGCGCACATCACGTAGAAATGTATTGCCGCGCTGCATCAGCCGGCGTGTTTGATTCTCTCTGCAACGTAATATAGTCAGGCGGTAGTAAATATATTCTTTCTATCTCTCTCTCTCTCTCTCTCTTGCTCTCATGTTCTCTCTTTCTCTTTCTTCCTCTCTGCATTGATTTGGATTTATACGTTGTCACTCTATCTCTCTTCATCTCTTTCTTTCTCTCCTCGTTGCTAAGCGCTGTTTTGACAACTGTTCAATCCGTCGAATAACGCAGAACCACATTCTAAAAAGTAATGTAACGAGCGTATCGGTTGCGTATTGTACAAACTTCTTTTTGCTTACACGATACAAAGCCTCTTTTGTCCTCCGTTATTACAACAGCCGCGAGCCGACTCTCGTCCTCTCATTACCTCACCGAGGAAACGACCGAGGGAGCGACCGAGAGAGCGGCATTGAACGCGGTAAAGCTCATTCATTTTGTAACTTTTAATGCCCGTTGCTTGCTTTTTACGCGCACACACGAGCCATTTCCCGGCGAGTCTCTAGCGCACTTGGAGCTTATCACAGCTCACGATTACCCGAAACGCGAAGAAGAAACGCGGACGTTGCGCGATGCGACGTTGGCGTCGGAGGCGTGCGCATCGCGGGTCCTCGAAGGCACGGAGATCGATAAAGATAACTAGTACTAGGACCAAGATCAGGACCAGGGATCGAGG
>NW_022639475.1:1252512-1255012 GCF_010583005.1 Odontomachus brunneus
GGGGGGGGGGGGGGGGGGGCAGATCGCCGCGGATTCTAAAAAAAGCTGCCCATAAACGGGGTACCAAGGGACACCGTTGAAAAGTACCGAGCAACGGCTCGCATTGGCATAACACCCTATTAATTTAAGTATCATACAAGTGAAATTACTTTAGTAGCTGCTTGAGAGTTAATTGTATTAGCGCGTATACTGGACTTGGTCAGACCCATACCTCGCGCTTGCGAATCGCGCAACGTCGGTAGAATAGCTTTTTTTTCTCTCTCTCTCTCTCTCTTTTTTTTCTATGTTAACCCTTCGAGAGCGAGACTTCACATCACGTGAAAGTCCTCTCCCCTTTGTCGAAAGTTCCATAAAAAATCTAAGAGGTTCGGAACTGTGCAACACAGTATCCGCGTCACGTAGTTAAAATAGTAAAAGACGTGAAGCGAATCTTATATTTTATAAAACACGTCCATCCTATAAGATCAATGATGATCAGCCCTCGAAGAGTTAGCGGTCGTTCTTATAGCGTGCGCCAGAAATTCGCGGGAAAAACTCGGGCGTCAAAAAAGAATCGCGCGCTCCGGCGATGATATTCATAGCTTTGAATCTTGCACATCCCACCCTCCCTCTATAAACCACCCTTCCCACTTTCCTTCTTCAGCCGTTTCTGTAAGATCAGCCGCTTGCCTACCTATCTACCGCTTATACATATCTATCTATCTACTCCTCTCGCATCTCCTCGCTGCTTACGCTCGTAGGAGCGCATTGACTTCGTTACGAGGCGCTTCTCTTACTCTATCTCTTTCTTTCTTTCTTGCGTTTTTCTTGAGCTCCTCCTCCGCCTCCTTTCCATGTCGTTCCTTGGTCCCGTCTATATGCAACAACTTGAAACCCTGTCGTGAAAACTACTCCCGCGTCAGTCGTAATACCACGGTCGGTACCATAACTTGTGTGACAGCGCGAACTCTACAATATGTGTGTATGTATACATATGTGTGTATATACACACACATATATATACATATATAGTTACTAAGTAACGTAATCTAACTATCGCTAATCACTGGTATCGAAGCTATCCTCGGTAACACAGAAGCTCGGCATCACCGAATCTCATTGTGGACCACAGAGCGTCGGCGCTGTCACAGAGGCCCGATACTGCGAACGTGAATATGACGGAGCGTAGTAATACGGCACCAAGGAATTTTCGGTGACGTTACGTGTCGCGGGTCGCGCACGTTTCCACGAAATCCGCGAGACAACGTGGCGATCCGTCGTCGTAGGCAGAGGAGAAGGCGGAACGAATGGACGCGGTGGTCTACCGCGGCTGTTGGCCCATGCTGCCGCCGCCGCTGCTGTTGTTGAGACTCATGAGCTTGTTGCTGTGTATGATCTTGACGTGGGCGACCATGTTGTCCTTCCTGGTGAACTCCTTGGAGCAGACCGGACAGGCGTAGTACTTGACGTTAGGCTTGTGCGAGGTGACGTAGTGCCGGCAGAAGTTGCTGATGTGAGTATATGTGCGATGGCACACGGTGCACCGGTAAACGTCGCCCTCCTTCACGCAGAAGTCCCGCACGGAGCCCTCCGTGCGCTCGTTCTCCGCCTTGAACGAGCCCTCGAAGTCGCTCTGACTGATTTCCGACTCGCCGGCCACCAGACTAAGTATGGCACTGCTTATGCTGTCCCTCGACATCTTCGCCTCCATCTCGGAGTCCGAGTGCACCTGCTGTTGCTGCTGTTGTTGCTGCTGATCGTCCAACATGGCGGCGGCCGCGGCTTTACCCTGCAATGTCGACGTGCTGAACTCCTTGCGAAAGCATCGCTCAAAGTTGATGCGTATGTGAGTCGGTTCGCAATCGCCACCGCTGCCGCTGCCGCCGCCGCCGCCGCCGCCGCCGCCGCTTGACGTCTCCTCCAGTTCTGAAACGAAGAAATCTGGGTCCTTTAAATCGCTCTTCATGCCCGCAATAGTAATATATAAGTATGTCGTACAAGCATTGGATGCGCGGTAGCGGTCCGTTTATCAGAAGATGCCAGGCTGAAATTCTTGCTACGTTTTTGTTTCTAGAATGGTGTGTTATCGCACACAGATGAACAATATTCCAGCAAACATTTTTGTGCGTTATCTCGAGATTCTCCGTTACACGTTGTCAGTGTATATCGCCACTCTTGGTAGTAAAAACTGATCTTCGTCGTGCGGACAGAATCAGGTGCTTCGAGTTCCTTATTACCACAGGTCATATTTTTCGTTCAAAATCATTTCTATACACACGTTCACAAATCGTTTTTGGAATGTTCGTTGTTTTTTTTTTTTTTTTCGAGTTTCCGCTGCGAAGAACTTCCTTCTTCTCCCTCTCTGTCTCTCTCTCTTTCTTTCTCTTTGCCGCGGGGTGTTCTGATAAACGGAGTTCTACCGCACACCGTGACTACGTATCTTTGTGTATGATACTGTCGGCACAACGTATATATTTCTATATTTGTGGGGGGAAGCAAGAGGAAGGGTAGAGCCAGCAAA
>NW_022639475.1:1256108-1256446 GCF_010583005.1 Odontomachus brunneus
TTTTTTTTTTTTTTTTTTTTTTTTACTTTAACGTATACGCAGATGTATATATGCACATGTATATGTATGTATATATAATTTGGTTGGATTTATAATAATTAATTCTATTTATTAACACACAGTTATATATATATATATCCGTTCTTGGCCTCCGGGGCGTCACATCCTTTTCTATATAATCCGGCTTTCTCTCTCTTACACTCCGACACTCTCTCGGAACGTCTTTTGTTTTTTTTTCCTGTTCGTTTTTCCTTTTCGTTCAATTGTCTATCTATATGCGATTTTTATATTTCGACATTTTTCGTTTTTTTTTTTTTTTTTTTTTTTTAATTTTTTTT
>NW_022639475.1:1256681-1258062 GCF_010583005.1 Odontomachus brunneus
TTTTTTTTTTTTTTTTTTTTTATTAATTCTTTTTCTAGCGGCTGGCCTCCCTAGCTCACCCTCGCTTCCCCCGCGTAAAAGCTTAAAAAAATCTCTCAACAATCGAATGATGGTGATTAATCTCAACTCACCTGCGCCAAAAGTGAACAAAGCGATCACACGGTCACTACCGAGAAACGAGATCGTCACCGACGTCAACAACATCTTCGAGCACTCTCTTTCCCCTCCCCCGTCTCGCGCGCGCGCACGTACACGTGGTCTGTATCTCTTTTCTTTTAATACGGAAAAAAAGAAACGTACGTCACACTACACCTCCTCTCTTTCTCTCTTCCGATCTCTTTCGTTGGTCTCTGCTTCTTCTTTTTATTTTATATCTTTACACACTAATCTATCTATCGTGATTTCTACGATTTTTTTTTTTTTTTTTCTTTACATATATCACCCTTTGTTCTGTCAATCTCTTCTTTCTCTCACTGTGTCGTCTAAAGAGGCAAACGAGAAGAACGCAAGAGAAGGCGGAAGTGACAAAACCTGCCGACACACGCGCGTCGTCCGTTGGTTAAGTATACTTCTCCTTCCTCTTCCTCTCCATCGCCTCCCAGTCATCATCATTATCATCGTCACCAACGACGCGTTCCTTTTTCTTTTTTATTCACGTCTCTCTTTCGCTTTGCTGTCCGTCTTTCCGCAATAAAAAAGAAGAAAATGAGACTTTTCTATTGTATCCTCCCCCCTCGCAACGAACGAGCGTGAAAAAGAAGTTAACCAGCGTTCGAGGTGTGAAAAATCAGACAACAAAAAAAAGTAAGTAAGCACCGCTAAAAGCTGGCTCCACCCCCTCCTGTTACCTTTGGCCAATGGCAGCGAAGCTTTTCTCATTCGTGCGGAGAAGAGAGTGAGCGGTGTTTTTTGTAACACACGGTGGTATATGTGTGTGTGTGTGTGTGTATGTGTATGAATCCTCTGTGTATGAGTTATATGTATGTGTGGATTAGGGGAAATTTAGACTAGGTCCGAGACATCGAACAACAGAGCGACAGGTGCGGTGCGACAGAAAGAAGACGCAGAAGTCGATCATGAAGAGGCGAGAGAGATGACGGAGATGGCTGGTTTGACTGCTGTTGTGTACATGTATGTGTATGTACATGTGTGTATCTGCTTGAGCGTGTATTTATGCTGAGAGAGGAGAAGGTGGAGGAGAAGGAACGAAGCGCTGCGCATTGGCCGAGCGTGATTACGTATGGGTTATTACGTATGTATGTATCTAGATGTATCTATTATGCACGTCCTCGACGAGAACAAAACCGGCGGCTATGAGCGCGACACACATATGTTGTGTCTATATATGTGTGTGTATATATATATATATATATATATATAT
>NW_022639475.1:1259950-1270964 GCF_010583005.1 Odontomachus brunneus
ATATATATATATATATATATATATATATATACACAATATATGTTTCGGGTGCAATCGGCGATTAATTCGCAACAGACGCGTTGTTCACACGAGGGAAGGGGATCCCCCCCGGTTTTTCGAAATTCTCGTCACGGATCGTGATCTTCGGATCCGGATTCCAAGTATGAACGCGCGAACTCTTTTCATTAACGAGAAACGACGGCGCTTCCTCTTTCTTTCTAGTACATTTTAAACTCCTTTTCTCGTATATGTGTGTGTGTGTGTGTGTGTATGTGTGAGTGTGTGTGTGGTGCGCATGTACGTATGTTAGTGTGTGTTGCAGTTTTGTTTACGCATGCACGCACACGTGTGCGTGCGTATGTTTCGTTCGTTGTATCCTTTCCATTTTGCATCTCGACTCTTTTTCTCTCTCTCTCTTTCTTTCTTTCTCTCTCTGCTCTCGCGACTTGAACATACCGCTCGCGTTCAGGAAGGGAAATTTGTTTTTTTTTTAACGCTTTACCTTGTCGACAAGTCGCTTTTTACTATTACTTTTTCTCGTATTTTTTTCCCTTTTTCCTCGGAGATGCAAGCTCCGGAGACGCGGAATTTCCTCTCACGTCGAAACATTCTTTTTTTTTTTTTGTTTAGATTTCTACACTCTGTTGTATTTTATCGTGTGCGTTTCGTTTCGGAAATGATCGAGTTCGCGAGGGAATCTCCGGTATCGTGTGATACAGCCTGAGTCGCGGGGGGTTTTATTTTATTCTATTCGCGAGAATTGTCTGCGGGCGCGCGCGCGCGCGCGCGCGATTTCGCGAGTTCGACAAATTCGTCGTTGTCGCGAGTCCTGGCTGGGCTCCTAGAAAAAAAAATCGTAGGTAGGAGCGCGCTCGCAGGGTAGGCGACAATACGACTGACGAGCCGCGCTCTCGACAGCTCGAGATAATTCTGAAAAGTCAAACTCATTAGCACATTGGGTTAAAAACGTTTGTCGACGTCCACGACGACACGCGCGCGATCAGTTCGGATTCTCGCGCGAAATCGTCGTCACGAAGTGGACCTCGATTTGGTAGTGTGTCGATTTGAGAGATGTACATATATATATGTGTATAAATTATATATCCCGGTGTAAGCCCTTGTGTCGGATAATCGCGATTGGGCCGACTTCCTTCCGATTCTCATACGTCGTCGATCGACCTCGACGAATCGTGCGAGAGAGTCGTCGTTCTCACGTAGAGAGTCTACAGCGTCGTCTATTAACAATCCCGCCGCGCGAGGTTCGTTTGCTCGCTTTCTTGTTCGTTCGTTCGTTCGTTCGTTCGCTCGCTTGCTTGCTCCTCGGGGCGCGTTCACAGGAGGCGAATATTAAAGCGTTCGGACGGCACAAAAGCGTGTGTTCTTTCCCCGTCCTCGGGTTCGCGCGGAGAAGAATGATGCTCGGCGTGTGTAACAGATACAGCGCCGTTAAAGAGATCGCTCTCCTTGGGTCCTGCGATACTCCCTGCTTTTCTTACGCGATCAAAGGCCAATAGGATGAAGAGTGTGCGTGTGAGAGAGATAGCTATTGTTGTTCACGATTGTTGCCACAGATTTGACGTGAAAGACTAATAATAATGAAGATAACGAAGAGCAGGTTAATATCGGGAGAGACCGCAGCATTCTTCTCCGCGCCCGCGGTTATGGGAACCACAACTCACACCATGCTAAGAGATCTCTATACGGGACAGCATTTTCGCCGCTACTTGGACGCGCGAGTTTCATCGTCGTGATCTTGCTGTCGCGTCGCGTCCGCGAAACCACGCGCTGTTTCGCTGACATACACGAGAAGACTGCGAGTTTTACAGTCCGGGAACGCGCGTTGCATCTTGCCTCGCTCTGACGCTTCGCGAACTTACCTTGGGCCAGTCTTTAGCGAGGCATTCTTGCAATCGGCCGTTACAGAAAGAATATATCGATCAGAGACATTACTTCGCGCAAGGATCATGAACGTACCGCGGGGAATGAAGATTTCCCTCCCCTCTTTCCTCGTTAGACACGATCGAATAATTCATACAGTTTGACGAAGAGCACGTTTCTCTCAAAGAATAGAAAATATCTAAAATCTATAAATGCAGTTGAGAAGAAAGAATTAAAAAATCGCGCCGTTTCAATAGACACGCGATTGTATGTACAATACGCGATGTGAAACGCGCGCGAACAATCGCGTGATTGATCCTTTGAAATGGAGTGCAGTTTGCAAGACCGCGCGCGTGGTTCTCTCCATTCGAGACAGAGAGAGCACGACATCCTATTCGCGATGTCATCGACGGACGTTGTTCATTCGTGAAGGGTTCGTGAAACATTTGTCGCGCTGGGTATGACTAACGCGAGACACGTCGTTGTCGACGCTTCCTCCGTGTATCGCAGTCGAATAAAGATGAAGATCTTACCTTGTTTGAAACTCTCACTCCCTTGCCTACTGTGCGGTCGCGCGAATGTCTCATCCGAGGCTAAAATCAACATTGACGCACGTCAGCATACGGCTCGCAATTTTCGCATATCAGTGACATTCATTCACTCTCGCTCTTTTTCTCTCTTACTTTCGTGCACTGCCTCCTCTTACCTTGCGCCGAGGTACTGGGCGTTGGTTCTGGTTCTCGCTTGACCCGCGTCAACGGCGGCTCGGGGGTGTCAGTGCCGTTCTCCGTTGGTTCGTCTTTTCTCCCCGAGGAGGCCGTAGCGGCGGGATTGTTGGCGAAGCCCGTCACATTATTGGCTTGGCCGCTCCTCACACCGTTGCCGCTCGTTTCGCTCTGGAAGTCCAGGCCCATCTTCATCTCCATCATCTCCGGCGAGCCTTGGACGAGATCGGCGCCCGAGCACGATTGCAGATCCTGACCAGCGGCCTCACCGATCGGCGTATCCGATGAGCCGCTGAGCTTCCTGGGTCTGCCGCGCTTCCTCTTAGGTGCGGTCAACGCCGAGCCCAGCAACGGATGGCTGGACATATGATGGAACCTCTTCTGTGAGACATGGTGGTGATGCGGACCGATCTGGTTGATCCGGTGGAGGCTGGGTGGCGGCGGTGGTGCCGCGTTCTGAGCACCGCCCAATAGCGACGACGTGATACTCGGCAGATCGCACTTGTCCTCGTTCACCTCCGTCAAACCCTTTATCCTCAGGGACTCCGCGACCCGTAGGAACGCGGTCAGCCGGTCCTGATCGACGCTTACTTCGCCACGATACATAAAGTCCAGCAGGCTGCGCATGTCCACGTACGGCACATCCTTCAGAATGACTATGGGATGCTTGTCGGGGTGACCGATAAATAGGGCCTGCGCAGGAGAAGCAATTTTACCGCTCACGTTAGTCATAAGAGATTGTGCTTATTTATTTATTTAGCGGATAACTTTGTTCTCAATATCACAAAAGGAAAAATTTCTTTCCTTTGCCTCTCTTATCTTATTTATTTCGAAATTTATTATACTTTAAAATATGTTTGATGGAATTATAGGATTTATTGTTCTCATTTCTCCTCTATACTATTGTATATATAAAAAGAATATATATATATATATATATATATATATATATATATATAAAATGACGTATTGTAAAATTGAGCAAAATGGATATGCGACCAAAAAAAGATAACAAAAGGCTCACCTGAAAGTAAGGGCTACACGCCGACAGCACCATTTTATGTGCCCTGAGTAACTGACCCTCTACAGCCAACGTGACATCGACGAACGACTCGTCGTGCAGCAGCTGGTCGAAGACGGAGAGCAGGTTGCTCTGATGGTTGTTCCAACGCAGACAAAACCTCTGCGACGCCATCGCTTCGCTTCTCAGATCCGCCAGATTGCCGTTGATGTCCGCTAACATGGGACCTGGCTGTTGGTCGCGTTCCCGCCGTTGCCACTGCCACCGCCACTTCGTCGTCCTCGTCGTCCCTTTTGCTTTTCCGCGCCGCCACTTTCTACCTCGACGACGAAGCTCCTCGTGTTTGCTCGTGCTGCTGCTGTTCCTTCTTCTTCTTCTTCTACTACTCGTCCTCGTGCTGTGCTCCTCATCGGCCGTGGATTATCGTGTTCGTCTTATTCGTGACCTGCCACAGAAAAAGCAAATAACAATTAGAGGGTGCCGTGTGAATACGGCTTCTTAATAAATCCAAATGTCTTCGACCTCAATCGTATCTTCCTTTCAACCCTTTGTTTCGTAAACTCTTGCAAGTTCTCAGAATTTTAGATTTCGTGCGATGTACTGAAAGATATTCTCTCTCTCTCAACTTATAATATATCTAGGCTCTCGAAACTATAAGCGAAACAACTTTGAGAAGAAGAGAGGACCGTGATAGAGGATTGAACGTGGGTGTACGACCCTGGAGGACGTAGGCAGGCAGCGAATAGACGACTAGCCTGACTCGTGTTTGCCTTTTATGCAATTCTCCTCCTCTCACCCCTTCCAGCGCGGTCACGTACGCGCGACACACGTTTCGTCTCTGCGGAGATGAGGAGACCGCGAGAGAACGATCGATCAAAATTGATGCAAAAAAGAAAAAGGCGCTTTTGTCTATTTCTGTCATTAAAATGAAAACTCTCATTCTCCCTCTGTCGTTCGCGATCCTCGTTAATTGATATCGTCCGTTTTTACACTTTTGCTCTTTTTGCGATATATATATTATAACAGTGGGACGAAAGAGATCACAATCCAGACAGGATTAAAGAAAAACAGAAAAGGAGCGGAGAAAGGGGAACAAGGAGAAAGAGAGAGCTTTATATCCGCCAGCCTCTCCTCTCGGATCGTCGCTATGGAGAGAAGAGGTCGTCGGGTCGGCCGAGGGAATCAATAGCATTTTCTACGCATTCGGATCGATAGCCGGGAGAGCCGCTGCTTTCGCGCGCAAATCGTGGTGCATGTGTGTGGGTCGAGCACGGGGTGCATGTGCGAAAAACGCGCGCAATAATAAAGTGGCGGGGTCTGGCCGATAGAATGCGAATGTAATGTCGAAGTGTCAAAAGTAGGAGAGAAGAGGAAAGAGGGGGGGGGAGAGAAGAGAAGAGAATAGGAGGGAGGGAGGAAGGGAGAGAGAATACAACGCGCAGGCACCGAAAAAACGTCGATTGACTGTCGAATTAATTAATTAATTATGACGATCTAGATACTTATCTTCCGAACGAGTGAATATCGCGCGAGAATATTGTCGCCCACCTGCATTTCGCGCGCGCGCACACACAGACACACACATATACACACGCAAATACACGTGTGCATACACCGCTGCATATGGCGCATGGATGCAGCAGCATGGTTGCGCGACCTTGCGCGACCTTGTCGGTGACCAGAGCGCGAGCGTACGTACGGTTTTCACGGTGAATGGCAGCCCGACAACACCATGGCGAGGTAGCGCGCGCGCGCGCGAGTGAGGGAGAGAGAGAGAGAGAGAGAGAGAGAGAGAGAGAGAGAGAGAAAAGGGAGAGAGAGAACGAGAGATCGACCTTTAACGATCGGGATCGGCACACTCTCGCGGGAACGTCGAATTATATTACGGCATCCGAGACGGCCAAGCGAGCGAGCTGCGGAGAGGTATCAATTAGTCCGCGAAAGCGGAAAACGCCCGCGGCACGATCGGATTACGCGGCCGAACGCGTAACGAGACGATCGCGTTGCAGCAGCGTGCGCGCGACTCCATAATGCACCGTGCGCACATTTCGATCCGAAAGGCGAAATAAAAGGGATGTTACGCGATACAATCCGAAAACGTCCCGCATTGTGCAGCGTTAATCCGCCGACCGGCCCATTGAATGGACGCACCGCGCCGAATCGATGCACCCTGTTTGTGTGTGTGTATAGTCATGTTGGCAAAAAGGTTGCAACACTTTTTTTCCCCGCAATGAGTTTCGCGACACACATTCGTGTCCGATGGGAAAATTTGTTTCTCGTTGACTCTCGGGAGATGAATTTATCCATTGGATATGTACCGGACGCGCGCTGAACTTTGTCGGAGTAAAAGTATCGCGATCTTTTTGCCATCGACTGTATAGTCAGTGGAGAAAAAGGTGGCAACAACTTCTTCAGCCATCTTTTTCTCCCTGCCACTGACTATGCATTAGGCTTCAAGGCCTCAACATATACTAGATCAAAACTCACTGATAATTCCAACCTCTCCATCATTTGGATATACAGGGTGTCTGACAAAGTGTGCCATATCTTGTGTGCGTATAGATTAGGTAAAATCGATCACAAAATTCCTCTACTATTTTGCAAACGACCACGTAGATCTATAATTGTAGAAGACTGACGAATGATCGCGCGCGGTTAACCAGAAATGTTCTTTAATTAATAACTGAACCTGCTTATTATGGTTATTTGTAAAATGGTAGAGTTTTTTTTTCTTTTCAGTCTGATCTAATTTACACGACGGCAGATGTCGTCATTCGCGATCATTGGTCAACCTTCTTCAATTAATAACTCAAAATTTTGCGTGGTTGTGTGCAAAATGGTGAAAGAATTTTGCGTTCAAATTGGACTTAATCTACATGTGCACGAGATATGGGATACTCAGACACTCTGTATTATGACATGAAATACCAAGTTAACAAAATGAAAAATTAAACAAATGACCAGTCATGATTTTAGACGCATATCCAGACACGATTGGAACGATTAGAGAGGCTTGTGAACGCTGGCCTAATAAATATCTAGATTTTATGGAAGCTTAATGTGTATAATCAGTGACAGAAAAGTAGCAACAGTCAGTTTTCCTCCAAGAAGTCTCGCAACGAGAATTCTTCTTTTCGTAATTCTCAGACTTCAATTTCCTTGTTGGATACCGCAAACGTGTTCTAAGATTCATCGAGGCAAGAGCGTTGCATTTGTCTTTTTCCACTGACTATACTATTGCCGCGATAAGGGACGAAGAACGGTGCCTCGCGATTCTTTTGTTGTCGAAACAGTATCCGTTATCGACGATGATTATGAGAAACAGCCCCTGGCTCGATACGGCGATTGCCTGCCGGAGAACAAATAAATCAACGTTTTATCGCTGTTGGATCTTTCTAATATCCGACCGCTTGAATTGATTTCCGTTAGCTCGCCCCCGACCGCGCAAATTATTTTCGATTATCGAGACCAGGGCGCTCGCTACAGCGCGTTACATGCACCGACAATTCACGAAACCGTTTGCGTCGCGAACATCGATGATTGACTTTCGCGTGATCCAAAAGCCGGCGCTTTGTGTCGCGGAAAAATAGAGACAGAAATAAGTCCGCCGATCAATGGCGCACGCGAAATTAATATAAACTAATTCCACGTCTTCGCGAGTTGGGTGTGTCCCTATTTACCTCTCTGTTTAAACAAGTCATTTAACGAGCGTCCAAGTATCGTCGCGCGTCAATTACTTAATAAACAATATTCACTGCTAAAAGAGAGTGCAAAGCATCGAAAATGCCGCTTGCGTCTTGCTCTTTTCCAGCGTCTCTCTCTTTCTCTCCCCGTTCCCTCCTTCTCTTTCTATATATCTCTCTTAGTCATTTGAGAATTTGTTGGCGGAAGGAATGTTCACATCAGGGTTCGAGTAATTTCCGCATTTCTGTTCATTTCACTTTTCCTTTCATTTTTTTTCCAATCTATGGTGATTTTTATCATCATTGTTATTTTTTGTGCTTCAATTTTCCCAAAACGCATAATAAATTTATCTTTATTTCTCTCTCTCTCTCTCTCTTAGAAACAAGTTTCTTGATCCCCGACCGATATCAACCGCGGCCTCGATAATTCGATTTTCGGCAGAGAGAGGAGTCAAGCACGAAAAGGACTCACCGGGCCAGACGTAAACGATGACTATGACAGTGTACACAACTGCGTTGTTCTCCGAGACTTAAGTAAGCGCGCAAGTAAAAACCACCGGAGAATCTCTCTCTCTTTTTTTCTTTTTCTCTCTCTCTCTCTCTTGCTCTCATGTTTACTTATCGTCGTTTTGATACTCGCGCTCGAACGCAGCCGGTTCTTTTCTTTTCTACAGTTGTGGGAATAAGCGCGCGCAGGAAAACCCGAAGGAACGAATTCAACGACGACGACTGCGGCGGCGACGGCGCCGCGAGATTAATTCGCCGTTACCTCATCCGAAGCGGCGCAAACATCATAATCGAAGATACGAGGAATGCGAATCATCAATACGCGAGCTTGCCGGTTGTCTGCCTTGGTGCGCGTGCGCGTGTCACATTGGATGGACGGCGTAAATAGTCACACCATAATCGGTGTTATTGTCACACGAGAGTAGTCATTCGCGATTCTGCCGAAATGAATCGGTTTGTAGGACTCGGCTATTTTTTTCGTAATCGACTAATCGGCACGAAAAAGTATGATCGATTCTAAAGAACCGGTAAAAATGTAAGTGATGTAAGATCTAACCTGCTTTCGTCATCATCACTTCCAAACGATTAATCCACAGCATAAGAAGATATAGATTTATATTGAAGTACAAAATATTCGGTAATTTAGCCTATTGAAGTGGAGACAGGAGGCGAGTGAATTCGAAGTGAAAATTTCTCGAAAATAAATATGGTGCTTTACCATCGGCAATACGCGCGTTATCTTATTTTGTTCCACATTCTACGAATAACAAAGAGGGGATTATGCTTGTGTCGACTTATGTCACTACATGGAAAGCACTCACGGTTTACCAAGTGGATATTCTCAACTGGAATTACCTCATTTTTGCTGGTGTCGATTCTGAAGTATCAATTTCGCGAAAAAAAATGAATTGTCGGAAGAATCGAGTCAGAATCGACTTTGTCGCACAAAATATAATCGATTCTCAAACGACAGAGTCGAAATCGTGAACAACCACTCGAGAGGACGCGACATAATTTCGCGTGACGGCCGCCGCCACCGCTCGATTAATCTACTTTCCGCGGGCTTCGATCGGCGGACGAGAAAGACAAAAAGTGAGAAAAGCAAAAAAAACGTCGATAAAAAGACTTTCGCAAAAAACAGTGTTATTTCTACGCGAAAACGCCGGTTGCTGGTAGCGATGCAGCCCCGTTTCGCTCAGAGGACATTTAATAATGAGAAAGAGAGAGAGAGAGAGAGAGAGAGAGAGAGAGAGAGAGAGAGAGAGGGAGGGAGAGAGAGACGCGCTACTAATAATATTTCCGCTCTCGTCTTCAATATCGTTGACACCATGATCATTTAAAGCACATGACGAAATGAGTTTGTGCGTTTCGCTCCTGCTGCCCAAATATCAGCTATGCACGTAAACTCCTAGACGCGAGATACGCCTTTGCGCCTTCGCCTCATCCTACAAGTCATCACGCGCGCCATACACGCCTACACGCGCGTGGTGAACCTTGCACGCGCTCTCGCGCGCGCGCTTAAACCACAATAGTGGTTCTCAACTATACCGCCGAAGCGGCGAGCGCGCAACCCTTCCTTCTTTTTCACCTACGCGAGTATCGCGAGAAACCGCAGCGGCATGTTGCTACGGAACCGTGGAAACGACGTTTGCCATACGTGCATCAGGAAACGGCGAGACTCGCGAAACATCGACGATCACACAACGCGGAATCCGTACCCCCGTTAATTTCGACGATAACATCGGCGCGCGTGCGCTTCGCGATCTGTTGTTGCTGTAAACACCGCGGCGATATCCGATAATCGCGCGCGCGCAACCAGTCCTGCGATGAC
Organism: Odontomachus brunneus; assembly: GCF_010583005.1. NCBI lineage: Eukaryota > Metazoa > Arthropoda > Insecta > Hymenoptera > Formicidae > Odontomachus > Odontomachus brunneus. The sequence goes on from NW_022639475.1 coordinate 1,269,596, forward strand.
ACCGTGGACGGACTTTTGTGTGCGCACGTACGCTCGTGTATGTGCACGCGCGTGTGCGTGTAGTGCGCGCACGCACACACACGATTGCATTCTCGCGCGCGGGGCACGCTCTCATGGCCACGCGTTGCGTAATCAGCGCGACGGAGTCACGCCGCGAGGTACAAAACGAACGACAAGCGCTCGCTGGCTCGCGCGCCGCGAAATATCGCGCCGCCGCTGCTGCTGCCGCGCGTTGGAGCAACCTCGGGAGTCCTCGACGCACACACACACACACTCGCAGCCGGGGACTCGCGCTCGGCGTTCTCCGGCGCGCAGCACACGCGCGTTCCTCTTCCGCGTATACACATGCCTCACGCGCGCGCGCGCGCGAGAGAGGATACCGCGCGTTTCCGCAAGGACGGCGGCGACTTCAGCTCGCAGACGTGACGCATGCGCACACGCGCGCATCTTGCTCTTCGCTCTTTTTCCCCCCTTTTCCGGCGCTGTATCCTTCATCGTTCTTGTCACGAGCGATCAATTATTTCGCGATTGAGTCGAGACGAGTTTCAACGGCTGATCTCCGCTCGCCTCATCCTCGGCGTCTTTGTAACACGAAATGTAATAAAGTTACGTTCACAATGCGTGTTCCCGCCACTGCCCAGTCTTCGTTCCCATCGAGAGCGCATCGACGACTCAATAAACACGTTCTCGTCTGTCTTTATTTCCCCGATCCTTTCCGTTCGCGTCTCCCGCGCGCTGCTCCTGCCGCGCGAGAAGGCGCGAGATACGGATCGATTAGAGGAACATTCCGCTGAGTCAGCGCTCAAGGATGTACGTGTCCGCTCGGCGAAATCACCCGTGCCGGGATTCCGTCACGGTGCAACACGCGCGAGCGCGTGCGTGCATACACACGCATGCATGCACACATGCACACGCGTGTGTCTCTTTTTCGTCCTGTCCGTCCCCTGGCCCCCTCGCGCGCGAGAAAGACCAGCGCGGATATTACCGCGATTGCGACATCCGCGCGATTCCTCGAGTCCGCGATTTACGTGACTCGCAGCCGCGATATAGTCGCCTCCTTCGTGTTTCTTCGTGGCGCGGAGGAGAAGAAGGAGGAAAAGGAGGAGGAGGAGGTGCGGTGGAGCGAGGGGAGAGAACTGCAGACGCGGCGGCAAGGAGGTGAGGAGAGGGAGATCGCACGACGACGAGGACGCGCATCCGGCGAACACGCTCGTCCTAGAATGGAGGGTTGCTCCATCGATCGGCCGAATTTCGCGACGGCAGGATCGAGGTCGAAGTCGACAGAGCGCGGCGACAAAGTCGACGAGAGAGAGAGAGAGAGAGAGAGAGAGAGAGAGAGAGAGAGAGAGAGAGAGAGAGAGAAGAGAGA
>NW_022639475.1:1271295-1300887 GCF_010583005.1 Odontomachus brunneus
GAGAGAGAGAGAGAGAGAGAGAGAGAGAGAGAGAGAGAGAGAGAGAGAGAGAAAAGAGAAAGAACACAAGAGACAAGCGGACGGGACAGATATAGGATGCACGAGACGAAGAAAATCGAAACTCGCGACACTCAACAAGACTCTCTTGGGCTCTCTTCCCGAAACTCACACTCTGGCTCGCATTCATACCTCGTGGTCAACGTACAACGATACCTCCCGCGGGTTTTTGCTCCCTCGGAAGCATGATTACGACTCGTGAACGAGTGAAGTAGCGTGATATCGCGTAAAAGATCGACGATTCCAAAGCCGCCGCCGCCGCCGCCGCTGTTTTCCACCTGATATCACCTCGCGCGACTTCGATAATCGGGGCAAGGAAAAACCAAGGGCGTCGACGACGGCGGCGGCGTTCTCGCGATTGCCGCATCGTTAATTAGCAATCACGCGATAGCGCGCAACCGGCAGCGGCGAAGCTCGCGAACACACGCTCCTTCGACCGTGCGGCGACTTCCACGCACGTTGTATCGATATCACACATCGTGAGAATCGTTACCTCTCCCCTTGCACACTTCTCTAAACGCGTCTTCCGAGTTTGCTGTACGCAATCACCCTATCAACGTGCAATCATCAACCGTCATTGGTCAATTAACGGGATTCCACCAACGCGAATATATCGGAACGAACGATCTCGCTGGCGTTGCGTGTTTCTTCCCGCGGGACCACGGTGATGATAATAATAATTCGAGAGGGGCGAGTGCGTTCGCGCGGATATCTGTCCCTTGTCACACACCTCCACCCACTGGGGGAGTGCCAGGATGTGCTTGGAACGACATGCACGCACACATTCTTGGACGCCCGCGCGGGTGCATGCGTCACGTGTGTAGCACGAAACGGCATACGAGGTGTTCGACGAGAAATTTTCCACCCGCTCGGCTGCTCGTCTCTCGCGCATCTTTCGTGGAAAACATATCTCGCGAGAGTCAGTCGAAAAAACGCAGAAAAGTCGGCCTCTCGCGTTTAACTCGATCGCGCTCATAATCCCCGACACGATGTGTACCCCAGCGAACTGATAGCGTTTCACGAAGGTGTGACGCCGCAAACGAAAGCATTACGGAGAAACGACGGCGCGCAATGAAATTCCCGCGAGCGAAGCACACTGCGAGAGGGAGAGAGAGGGAGGGAGGGAGGAAGAGAGAGAGACACAATCGTGCGCGCGCGCGCTACGTACGGGGCGGGCGGGGTTTCCTGGTACACCCTGTATATCTGGCGCGTATGTGTATGTGTGTGTGTGTGTGGAAGCGCGTCAGCAGCAGCAGCAGCGCAGGTACTGCTCATTCCGTTAGCCGCGGCGTGCCACCAGGTACGGAGTTAACGGAGAATTTCGCGGCGAGAGGGGAGCCGGGCCCTGCCGGCCACCGCGAGCAGCCGTGTCCCACATTTTCGAAGCTTCGCGGAGAAGCACGCGGCATTCCCGATTAGCTCGCTCGTTCGCTCGCTCGCTCGCCCGGGATAAGCCCGCGCGTCCAGGGATGTTAGCTTCGATACCCGATCGAAGAGCCGATTCTCACAAGACAGTGGATTACGAAGCTGTATAGCCGATGGCGGCGAAAAATGTCGCGACACTCTTTCCCCAATGAGTTTTTCGCGACGTCTCCATCTTCAGGAAAATTCGTCATTTTTCTTTTTTCCGTTTTCAGTAACACTGGGAAAGAAACTTTTCTATAACCCATATGCGCAGTTTCAAACTCATTAGAGTGAAAGTGATGCAATTATCCACCACAGACTATACACTGGCAACTAAACTTATCCAAAAGTTACACTCCGATTTCATTCTAATTTGGCACACATGTAAAAATACAAAAACTATTTAGATCAGATTTTTCATTTTTCAGTTTGAGTTTCAGAGGCAGTTTATAGCTTTTTAATATTCTCACTCCTATCATCAACAAGTGCAATAAAAATGCATAAGAAATAAAATTGAATACAAGATATAGGCGTTTTTGGTTTGCTAATTATGAATATAAAGTCAAATGTGTAAAATTATTTGTATAAATAATAAAATGCTTAAACAAAGCATGTAAAAAGTTGAAAAAAATTATTTATACAAATAATTTCTCGATTCCGAGATTCAAACCATTTTTGACTAATTTAGCTCAGACTTGAAATATTTCGGTTGGAATTTCGGCTAAAGAAATTTAGAATGGTTCGTGTCTCAGCTACGCCGATTTTATTAAAATTTTAATTAAAATTGCCGGATTTCTCTCGGTTTGGCTGAGATTCGAACCATTTTTTACTAAGTTAGCGCCAAATTTGAAATATTTCGGTTGGAATCTCGGCTAAAGAAATTTAGAATGGTTCATGTCTCACAGGTATGCCGATTTTGTTAAAATTTTAATTAAAATTACTGGATTTCTCTCGGTTTGGCTGAGATTCGAACCATTTTTTACTAAGTTAGCGCCAGATTTGAAATATTTCGGTTGGAATCTCGGCTAAAGAAATTTAGAATGGTTCATGTCTCACAGGTATGCCGATTTTGTTAAAATTTTAATTAAAATTGCTGGATTTCTCTCGGTTTGCCTGAGATTCGAACCATTTTTTACTAAGTTAGCGCCAGATTTGAAATATTTCGGTTGGAATCTCGGCTAAAGAAATTTAGAATGGTTCGTGTCTCACAGCTATGCCGATTTTGTTAAAATTTTAATTAAAATTACTGGATTTCTCTCGGTTTGGCCGACATTCGAACCATTTTTGACTAATTTAGCGCAGATTTAAAATATTTCTACTGGAATCTCGGCTAAAAAAATTTTAAATAGTTCGTGTTTTAGCTATGCCGATTTTGTTAAAATTATTTACTATATCTTGTATTCAATTTTATTTCTCATGCATTTTTGTTGTATTTATTGATGATAGGAGTGAGAACATTAAGAGACTATAAACTGCCCGTAAAACTAAAAGTGGGCAAAAATGGAAAAAATATAACCTAAATATTTTTTGTACTTCTATATTTGTGCCAAATTAGAAAGAAATCGGAGTGTACCTTTTGAGTAGGTTTACTTCTGAGAAGATACTTGAAAATTTATTTATGACACAAAGTTCATTCATAGAAATAAACTTTCTTTCGCAGAAGAATAAACTTTGCAGCACACAAATGAGTTTTCGAGTATTTTTTTTTTTCTTAATATATTGGCAAATATCAAAGTAAATACGGCGTTTTCGTTACTTAATACTTTTGCGTTAATATTTCGTTCTTGTGATTATGATCATAGCATACAGAAAAACAATTAATGCTAGACTCAAAGAATGAATGGATTAAGAATTACCAATGAAATTTTTAATTGTAATTAACTGATTCACATATTACACTAAGAGAAAAAACGGCTAAGGAATAGTAAATATTTATTTGAGATAGATAGACTAACAGCATGTTTACTTAAAACTAATATAAAATATTTTGTAATTAAAAATATATATTTTCTTTAAACCTTAAGAAAATCTCATGAAAACAATTGTTTTTTCTATTTAAATAAAAGAATTTAGATTTTGATAAAAATGTGCTATTAGTACTACAAAGAGATATTTACTACGGGCCGATTGTCCCAATCTCTTAGTAAGCTCTATCTAACAGTTAAATTATATATCTGTCTCCGTTTTTTCTTTAAATTGGACAGAGACAGACATATGAGTTAACTGTTATTTAGCGTACCGCAAGGTTGGAACAATCGACCCTATCTCTTAGATATTTTTTCTCTCAGTGTACCTGCGTTTCTCCGTCTGTGTATGATCCTTAAGAACCACTCTAGTTCCACCAATTATCAGGTACAAGGCATCAGAGTCTCGTTAGACGCCACGTTAAATTATTCACGTTATCGTGGAATTCCTCAGATTCATCGTAAGTTACGTTACCAAAGCTACAAGATGTATGTGCATGTATATGTGTATATGTGTGTGCGTAATTGTTTCAATTGCAGCTCCACGAGCACCGCCACACGCGCTCGAAATGAAACCGAATAAAAGATACGATACCCCATTGCATTTATGGATCCCGACAGTCGCCCTCTCACGCGCGCACGCTGCCAAGCGGCCATCTTTGTGGCCCCGCATCCCGTTCCCCTCGAACCTCCGGCACAGTCTCCTATATCTCCCAGCCCTCTCTGACGTCCCTCTCGCCAACCCTCCTGGCGGCACAACGGCGACGGCGATGACGACGCTCGACCTCGCCGCGCGCGCATTGGCGCTCACACCGCTTTTTTTCCATCAACGCGAAAATTTTTGCACTTTCTCAATAATAAAGAGAGAGAGAGAGAAAAGCCTCAAAATTTCGGTCCTATCGGGATCTCTTTCTCAGAGATCGATCCAAGTTGTCAGGCGCGAGAAAAACGAGTCGATTTTTTGACTTTTTTTTTCGCGCAGCGATGCCAATAATCGCGCGACGCGCCGTCGTGCGTGACGCACGACCTCGATGGATGCGCGCGTCAAGGGGGAGGGAAAAAAAGGATCGCAAGAAACGCGAGCGATCTGCGAAAGGATGTCGCGGTTCCGGTGACTGAATGTTGCACGAGGACATGACATCGTCGTGCACGGTGGCGGCGATGGCGGCGGTGGCGGTGGTCGAACAAAAAATAAAAGGACGTTCGGGGATGAGAGAGACGAGGGCTGGCCGAGAGCGCAAAAGCGACGAGGGTCGGTCCGTAGTTGGGGTGGGCAACGGTGCATGGATCGAATCGTTCTATGGGAACGAGGAGTCACGTAGGAAATCAGTCGGTGGGACGCGACCGACTGATTTCTGCGAAAATAGTCCTCCGATGACGTCGTCGCCGGCAAACGAGTCTTCGGAGTTTGCGGATTCGCATCGACACAAATTCCTCTCACGGACGCAAGAACGGCGTGTTAATTCGGAATATTCTGACGAAATATTCTCCGGAGAGTGCAGCGGCAAGCATATTGGCGATCAACCCGAAACTACCCTTCGCTAAAGCGAGGACCGCACGCGGTCGTCAAAACTGCGAGGGACTGCTTTTCAGACTTTGTTCTCGGAAAGGTCGGATTTCCGGAGATATCGTGGGAATATCTAAAGATGTAGGTTAGAACATTCGAAAAACACGTTGAAATAAGAGTATCTTTAAAGAAAACCGTAGTTTCTATCCACGAAAAATGGCCTGAAAAAAGGGATGTTATACGGAAAACTCATATGAAAAATGACATCCCTTTGGAAAGAAATAAAGGGTCAGGTACAACTTCCCCGTATAGAATGCGCAGTGAGTGGCTCTTGAGAACAAAAGTCTCTTGAGAGAATATCTCTTAACGATGTATTTTTAAAAAGTAAAGAATATCTCCCTCAAAAAGCCTCTTCCGTAAGCTTACCCCCGAAGAACATGTTTCGCGGACGGTTAACCTATTCTTTTTGCGTTCCCTACCCTCTTTCCTTCTTTGACTTGCTCGCCGCAGCCGATTACCGTCCACCACCGTAGATGTAACCAGCAGGTGTAACTAGGGCGCAAAAGGACGGGTGGAACGTTCATTTTCTTCAATGTGTAGTAGCGAACAGGTGTACGCGCACGCAAGTGCAGCGGGGTTGCAAAGTCCTTTTTTTTCACGTGAATGCTACACGAGGACAAAGGGAGCCGGCTCTAGCAAGAGAGAGAAAGAGAGAGAGGCAGGAGGCAGGAAAGGAAAGGGAGAGAGACAGAGAGAGAGAGAGAGAGAGAGAGAGAGAGAGAGAGAGAGAGAGAGAGAGAGAAAGGATGACGAGAAAGAGAGAATATGCACGATAGGAACGAATCCCCGGGGCAAAACCGGGGAACCCCGGAGCCTCGGACCCCTCCAGTCTAGCGTCACGCTGAGAGTGGGGAAAAGGGGGGGAGGCATTGTCGGGTTAATCCGACACCCTTCTTCTAAACACCACGATTACAGAATAATGTACAGCGAGCGGTACAATTGCAACGCCCGGAGGGTCGGTCGGTCGGTCGGTCGGTCGACCGGCTGCGTTCAGGAACGTAGTGACGTCATCCGAAAAATCGATCGACTAATTGAATCAAGGACCTAGACAGGGGCGGGGAACGAGCGTGAATGCGAAGGCTCGTCCGTCGTGAGAATGGACGGCGCTTTGTTTGAAAGGGGGATTTTATGTAACTTGTGATGCACATTGTGCCCGGGATTTCCATTTCCAATGATTATCTGCTCGCCGGAGTTGATTTGAATTTACGATTTGGCGTCTAATTTCTGCGCGATCTAATTCTCCAACTCGACATCGAATTGCCGTCGTGAAATCGGCGTCGATCGTGCGCCGGAAAAATACAATCGACGCTCTCGTGATACTTCCTTCGATCGTCGCCCCAGGTTAATGGGAATTAAACGACACACTGAAGTTATTAAAAAAAAGAAATCCTCACTTTATATCATAATTAACTCCGATAGTTTTAATATGCGGCTCTAAATTACTTTCCATTTAAAAGCCATTGCGATATCAGAACTGAAAAATTCTTGGAATGACATGACAGTGATGATAGAGGATGGAAACTTCTTCAGAATACAATGAGTTAGTGAGTCAAACCGATAACCGATGAAACGAATTTCCCAATTAACGAAATCGATAAGAAAAATCCCCGGTGGCGTCGCGCGGGGATACTCTCCCTCTTTCTCTCCTTATTACGGCCGTAGAATCGCGCTTGCGATGCACGCGGCCATGCTGTTTGTCCCTATCTACCCTGAAAATCAAAACTCCGACAAGTTGGCAAAAGTGCAAACCGCTGTCCGAGACCGACATTCTTGTAATGGATATATCTTGACGACCACGCAGCCGTAATCCGCACGTGTAATAAAAGGCAAGAGAGGATAAGGAAAAGCGGGAGGGCAGACAACAGCGCGGTCGCGCTGTCGTCGCTGCGCGTTGCAACAGTCTTCACCGTTACATGGGCCAACTCCTCGTGTACGTACCGCTTCTTTTTATGTGCGTTTCACTCGTGAGACGAGAGAGCCGATTAACGGCGAGTTTCATGTGGCTGACGAAGAGGACGCGCGTCCAAACGAAAATGTTCAAGGAAGGCGAATTGGACCAAGTCACCGCACATCACGCTTACAGTGGCATGAGCGAGCGAGCGAACGAGCAAACGCGAGCAGATACGAGACACCCGGTATAAGTTCGCGTGATACACGAAGAATTAGCCGTAAGATGGGGAGCTTGCGGTAATGGATTCGGTGATATGGATATTAACACGGTCCAAGTACGACAGAATGTACATTAATTAACGAAAGGAAACAGACACGGCGGCGGAGAGACGCGCCGGGCTGATTTCAGTTCACCGTGGAGGAACAGGAAAAAGGAAACCTCCGTCGCTTTATAGTCGCGATACACGGAAACCCTTTTTTTCTCGCTTCAGGGAGCACCCCGCGCGTTCCTTCCATTGCGAGCCACGGCATGACCCGAGAGAGCGACGGAGCAATTCGGGCGAGAAATCGTGAATTTTCAGAAGCAAAGCAGAAACGGAGAGAGAAATCGCTGAGAATCGTGATACACTCGATAAGTTCCACGAGAGACCCGAGTTTCGAGGGTAACAATATCATCGATAGGAAATATTTCGGGATAAGGGAGAAGATTCCAAACAGAAAGAGAGAGAGAGAGAGAGAGAGTCTGATAAAGGGACTAAATAAAAGATTACGGAAACGAGGGAAACTACAAAGAGGGGAGAACGAGCGAACAGGAAGTTCTCGAATCCCCACCACGCACAAGGAGAATCAAAAGATCGTCGGACTCGGTGCGTGACGAATATTAACCCCCTATATGTACACGTGGCTGTTTATCTACGCCCTCCTTTCGTTCCCGTGACGACTACCATCATTGCCCTCCTGCTCCTCCTCCTCTTCCTCCCTCTCACCATCATCATCATCATCGCCACCATAATCGGCGCTTCAACCCCTCGCGGGTACCGCGATAAAATCGTCACGCTACTCTAATCGGGAGGGAGAGAGAGAGGAGCCCGCAGGAAGTCGCATGTAAATTCTCATCGGAACGCACGTGGGTACGGACGTGTCGACGGTTCGTTGCGTGCACGCACTTGTCGCCCGCGTGCATCGCAGCCCTTTCGTCCCTCGTCCAGAGAAAAGACCCTCGTCGGCGCAACGCTTTTCGAATCCAGCGCACTTTTTGTCATGTCGAGACGACACTCGAACGGTCTCGGAAGCGATTTACGGAGCGGGTGTGAAGCGACATCGAGATGATGTGTCTCGATTCTTTAATAGCTCGAACGGTTATAAGGGAAATCAAACGAATTCTCGGGGTCCTCGCGACACCGGAGGACTCAATAGAGGAAACTAGAGTATTTACATAACGTAATCGTATACGAGGTTTCACAGGTGGGGGAGGGAAAGAGACACCCCGGCACTCCGTACCTCTCGTGGATCCGAATTGTAACGATGACACAGTCTCTGATGACATCCTGCATGCAATGAACACTTGAAAAGGCTCGCGTGTAAAGGCCCTTTGTACAGTGTTGTGAAACACGGAGCCAAGTCCAATCTGTGCTCGAGTGTGCCTATATCTTCGAGATAACACGGATTTAAGCGCGAGATAGGACAAGCGCGATGAAACGGGTTATTTATTCGGCCATTGTAAATTCTCTTCTTCATTTCGTTCTCGACGATAGGGTAAAAGCGACCGCGCTCCGTACTTTCAACAGCACTCAGTTAGAGATAAGAATCGCTTTCGAAACGAAGAAACGATAAAACAATCGCGCCGTCGGTTTGCGAAGGACAGTTCCTACCGCGCTCGCGCGCGTCTCGACACACATTTTCCCTCCTCCCTAACCTAACAAATATCAGCTCGTCGTGCGAGCAACGGGAACGTGTCGCGACAGCGCGCTTCTCGCGAGGCGCGACCCGGCAAATCGCGATACGGCCCTGCGTGTTTGCACATACACACGCGCGCCCGTGTACACAGACACAGGCACAAACACGCACACGCGTGTAAATAAAAAGAACTCACCCATACACCGGTAGCACCCTGCCCGCCGTGGTGGCTCGCGAAAACACGACACGACTACACGCGAATTCACACCGTACTGCGCGTTGCCACCGCGTAGTTCAAGGGGGCGCGGGATACACACAAGTTGCACAATGTTGTTATCACTAAGTTGCGTCGGGCGAGTTAATTAAGCTGCGACGACACTGACGACATTCGTTCCCCTCTCCATCGTGCGCGCGCTCTCTCCTTTTCTCTCTCTCTCTCTCTCTCTCTCTTTCTCTCCTTTGCCGAACAGAAGCAACGACGGGCGGAACACCGCGACACAGACACGTGCTCGAGGCTGTGAATCGCCGACGGCGCCCCGAGACTCACCTGTTATGGTGACAAGGACGTTACGACGACGCGACGTCAAGCGCGAGTCAGACGTCGAACGTCTTGCGCGCGTGCGAGTATATGGAACACGCGTATACGTGTACTTGTCGCACTCGAGGGGAAGAAAGCTGAGCGTCGCGAAGTGAGTGACTGACTGACGCACGCACAAGTGAGTGAGGAGCAGAGACGAGCGCGGATCGGGGCCCGACACGAAGCGAGAGCGAACGCTCGCTCGCTTGCACACACACGACTTCAATGAATGCGGCCGATTGCGAGGGGGAGGATGCCCGGCGGACGGACCGACGGACGCGGCCGAAGACAGCCGAGCGATGCCGAATCGGCTAAAGTCGGCCTCGACACCCCGGGGCGTATCGGCGCCTATGGGCAACGCCGCGCTGTCGACCGCGCGACACGTCGAGAGCGCGCGGGTGAGCGGGGTGCCACGGTGGGAGGGTAGAGGAGTGGAGAGAAGGCGCGCGGGGAGGGGGTGGGATTTACGCAACCCTCTCTCGAGCGAAAATCCACGTCGAGAGGCACGTCGCCCGTCGATGCGCCGATAAGCCACGTAGTACCCTCGACGCGCGCGCTCACTCTCCTCCTTCTTTCTCTCTCTCTCACGCGCTCTCGCTCACGCTCGCTCTCTCTTTCTCTCTTTCTCCCTCTTTCACTCGATCTCACTCGCACGCTCGTTCGTTCTCTTTCTCCGTCTCTCTCCTCCTTAAGGGTAGTAGAAAGGGAAGGAAGGAGGGTGGGAGACAGGCAGCGGGAGAGAGTCCTTTTTGTATCGGAGTTCGCCTTCGTGGAAAAGAAACTACCTCGAAACTAACCTCTTCCGTTCCGCCCCGCCGACTCGACGCTGTGTTAACCCTTCCGACGCAGCTACGTAGAGAAGGAGAGAGAGAGAGAGAGAGAGCGAGAGAGAGAGAGAGAGAGCGCACGGCGGCGGTGTATACACATGTATACGTAAACACAGACCCGTGCGCGCCCGTACACACACACACACACACACATACAATATGTGTATGCATACACACATTGTACACGCGCGCAGCACATTCGCGAGCACTCACGGGGCTGAGCACCGCGCACGAATACACCACACCGAGGAGTACCGAAGGAGGAGATGGAGAAGGAGGAGGAGGAGGAGATGGAGGAAGAAGAGGAAAACGGAGAACCGAGACGGGTACAAGGGTCGCACGCAAAGGCGGCGGGAGGGTGAGAGGAGGGCGAGGGTGTATGGAGTTCGCGTAAAAGAGGTGAATACGTGTCTCGCGAGGGAAGAAACGAGAGGAAGTCGTCTGGCCACGCTGGCGATATCGATTCGCGAGGGTGGCTCGAAATGGCAACGACCCTGCCACTCTCCACTTGGAGTGCTGCGCCGTGTTTCGCTTCGAGTGCGATATATCGTCTCGCGAGCGCCGCCACGAATTCGCGTATTTCTCGTTCTTATCGACACCGCCCGGTCCTGACCGACGACAGCCGAGAGCGAGCGCGCACGGCACACCTCTCTTCTTCTTCTTCTTCTTCTTCCTTCTGTCGCAAACCCCCGAAGCACGTCGACGAGATAACGACAATGACGGGCACGGCGTGGAAAGATCGCGCTCAAATGGACTGATAGATAGATGGTTAGATACACACACCGCCGAGGCGCGGGCGTCGCGACGCGCACCACTCGCCACTTACCTTGGCATCTTCGCGATTTCAACGTCGAGACGACGACGACGTGGACGAGTACAACGACGACGACGACTACTACCAGCCGGGATGAAAAGCGTGAAGAATTCCGTTTCCCGTTGGCTGCGCGGAAAGGACGTGCGACTTCGCCCGTGTGCGGCACTAGGACGCCATGTCAGCAAGTCGAGGCGCGGACGGACTCTCGGGGCAGATACGCGTACGCGGCCGAGTACGGTACACACGGACACACCGCGAGCTACGCACACTTGGACGGCGCGCAGTGCGAGCGAGCGAGAGAGAAGACACTCACGCACACCAACCGCCTGCCCGTTGACCAACCCGCGCCAGGGAATTTCTGCTGCGCCACCGAACGGCCGTCACGGAACCTCGCCTACGCCCGCCTAGCAGCCACGGCCGTGCCTTCCGTTCGCGGTACCCTTCACCGTCGTCGCCGCGCACCGCAGCAGGCACCGTAGGCACGCGGCAGCAGCAGCGCAGCAAAATCGCGACACACACCCGCCCGAACGAACGAACGGACGAACGTTCGCCTCGCTTGCTCGCGCGCCCTCGTTCAACCGTACGAACCACCGTGCCGATGACGACCGAGTCGAGCCGAGTCCAGTCGGAGTCGCGCGAGAGCGCGTCGCAACCTCCCGCGAGAACGCAACCTCTCTTCTACCACCACCGCCACCTAGAGACGTACCGAGCAGCTCCCCACTACACCCTCTCGCGCTCTTTACCCTGGCGAGCTCTCTCTCCCCCACCCTCGCACCCTACGCTTGCGCCCCCCCGACACCCCCTACTTGCTCAGGTCTCCTCTCTCTTTCACCCGACTGTGCTGTGCTCTCTCTCTCTCTCTCTCTCTCTCTTCCTTCCCCCCTCTCTCCCTCTGTATCTGTCTGTCCGTCTGTATTTCGCATACGATGACGCGCACCTCTTCGTCGCACTCGTTAACCTCCTCCACCCCTCCCACCCTATCCTGTATTGCTTCTTCGCGTTAGCCCCCGCAAGGAATGGTCGGTTCGTTTCCTCTCTCTCTCCCTCTCTCTCGTTCTGATTACGTTCGCGTCGTCCTTCTCTCGACAGTGTCTCGCTCCGTCTCCTTGCTCCCTCTACCCTTACCCCCGGTTACCCTCGAAAAAGGGCACTTATTCTCGCCCCTTTGTTCTCACGCTCTCTCCGAGTCTGCCGACGCTCCTCACCGCCATTGCAATTTCGAATTCCACTTCTGTGCTCACGCGTCGCGTCGACGATAACAAACCGATAAGTCAAGCGTAATACAGTCGAAGATCCTCGTCGGGAGGATATCGCAATGAAACGATAACTCACCGGGAAAAGGTCGGAAATGTTCCTCGTCGATTTTGACGAGCTCAATATGTTGTCAAGCAGCAAAAGATATTAAATCGTATCCTCATCTTGACGTTTAAGAGTTGAAATAACTCCCCGGTGATAAGGGGAAATTGAATTTGCAATCAATATTATCGACTATGATGACTCATACTACAAGAATGTTCACAAAAGAATATGAACTTGATAGCTGATACCAAATACAACATTAAGCCAATATGCAGAACAAGCAATTGTTGCCGCGGACAAGAATCGTGTGAGTGCTGGGTTAGACGTAACGCGTATTCATAGCGCAGTGTATGTAGCGCGATGCTTACAACACATATTAGTCACATGTACAATTTTGAAAATCAATAGAATTGTACATATGACTAAATTCAGGGAAAAACTTGGATGAAATTTCGAAAAAAGCTAAAAACTTGAAAATAGAAGTGGGAATAAATATTTAAAAATTGCATATTTTCGGAGAATCTGAATACATAATTGTAAAAATATGCAATACCATAAAGCTTCTACATAAACTGTTGTTTCATATACCTCACAGTATTGATAGCATTCATTGTAGGAAATTAAATTTCCCTTCGCTATCGAAGGGTTGTTTCAACCCTTAGTCATCGAGATTGGCGTATGAAAAAGACATGGGTCTAGTATTTCCATCTGATATATCTCAAGTCTGTCAAGATCGGAACTACCCTTTGACCTTAAACTCGTTCGTCGCGTGAAATTAGTGCGACCAGACGGATTCAACCCGTCAACTCGAGAAACTTCATCCTCAGTCGTGAAAGCGCTGACCATTTTGGGGGGTAGGGGGCGAGGGTCAAGGCGAAGGAAGACGAGAAGAGGAGAAGAGAACGAAATCCTTTCCTCGAGGGGCAGAGAGGGTGGGGATGGAGCGACCTCGAACGTCGCGGGGTGCACGCGGAGAGGGATGCTCCCCCCGCACGCCACCTTCTTCCTCGGGGCAGGAAATTCGCGAGCGTGGAGCAGGCGAAGAGACCAAGAGGGAGAGAAGGAGGGAGCGCAAGTTGGTGGTGTCGTCGCGGGTTAGTAGCGAGAGAGCGCGATTCGCGCCTGCGCGCTTTTTTCCCCCAGTCGCGGCGGTGGCGGCGGCGGACCGCGTCCGTCTCCCTCTGTCCGCCGCCGCCGCCGCCGCCGTCCGCCGTCGTCACGAGGTCGCTTCGCAACGGAACTTCAACGTGCACCAACCTACCGACCACTGTTGCGCGTCGTCGACGGTCTCCTCGTAACTGCCTCCGCCGAAGTTGAGAGAGCGTTGGGTCGCGACGTTTCGGGGCGATGATTTCCCGTGCTCGCCTCTTACGTCGCCGACGACGACAGTGACGAGAGCGACGCTCTTATCAATAACACCCACGTGCCCTCAGTACAATGAGTCTTACCATCGGTGAAGAATCGCTGTGCCGGCAACATCGCCACGTCATGCGTGTCTCGAGTAGGGTTGCTACTATGTCTGAAAAGAACAACAAAAAATTAAACATACCATGTATCTAAAGTCTTCAACATTTTGAAAACGGTAAAACATTCGATAAATAAACACTTATTCCAAACATATGTTTAAAACAGGTTTAAAAGAACTTTATGTTGGAATGATTAATGATTGAAATATATTTCGAATTTTGTTTCAAATAAAATGTTTCGCACAACCCTGATTCCGAGTTCCAAATACTACCGCTACAAGTTTATATCGCGCACACTCCGTGCCTGTAATCCTCTCTCTTTCTTTTCCTCTCTTTCAATCGTTCTCGCTCTCCGCTCTGCCCTCACCCTCACCCTTCGGTAGAGAGCGCGTTTAACGGTATGCCCGCGCCGTTTCGCGAGACCCTTGCCGCGGACGAAAATCAGGGGAGCGGCGAGCCTCGGTAGTTTGAAAGGAAGAGAGAGGGAGATAGAAAACGTGTGTTTGTGCGATATACGTATGCAAGCGGTATATTTATATATATGCATACATGTGTGCGTCCGTTCGCAGCATGAGCAAGGGTTGCTCTCTGTCTCTCTCTCTCTTTCTATTTTTCGCGATGCGGCAGGATCCCTGCGGATCTTTTCGGTCGACTGATAAAAAGGCTCGGAGGCTGCCTTGTCGCGATGGACGAGAGGCGTATAGTCGGACAAAAAAAAGTGTCTGGAAGGGGAAGCTGCGGAGAGAGACTCTCGGGGCGGCGGCAGCGACGACGGCGGGAGCCGAGCGTCGAGATGTGGAGGGGGTGAGGATGGCGACGGTAACGGGGGTAGAGGGGTGTTCGCTCACGTAGACGATGTGGGTCGGGGTGAAGGGGAATCACCACCGCCGTCGCCGCCGCCGCCACCGCCGTTTGACTCCTCCGGCTGCTGTTGCTGATCGTCTAGTGTCCTTGGCTTCGCTCTAGCAAGACTCTAGCTAGTTCTAGCTCGGAGCGTTCGCTCACTCGCTCGCTCTTCGAGAAACTCAGCTGGCCTCTCCTACCACTTTACTGCGCCCACGGCCAGGGCTGTATCGCTCGGGGCTGCTTTGTCCCCTTCTCTCTTTCTCATTCTGCCTCTTTCTGTCTGTTTTTCTCTCTAGCTCTCTCCATCTCCTATCTTATCTTTCTTAAGCTTCATTCTCCGTTTCTTTCTCTCTCTCTTTCTCTCTCTCTCTCTCTCTCTCTCTCTCTCTCTCTCTCTCTCTCACAAGAAACTCGTGTATTGCAAAATCGACATTATGAACAAGGGCATATTTTTCACGTGCGAGGGTTAGAGCTACGATACGGCGGCTTAAGTTACTTTTACTCCTCTGTTTTCCTTTCAAATTAAAGAATGTAATGCATGCAACCACGAAGCGTCGACACTATTCATAACGTGGCAAGCATCCGTCCTTATCCGTTCGCGAGATTCGGCACCTACGGTACCGTGCGTTCCTCGCCAGAAACAGGACAGAGGCCCTGGCTCGTCTAGGGAGCTTAGAAACCCGGTGGTAACCTCGGCGAGAGTAGAAGGGACACTTAGAGTAGGCGAACGAGGAGACAGGGGGAGGGAGGAAAGTGGCAGCAATGGCGTCACCGCTCTCGCGCGCGCGGAGGAGCCGGAGGGAGGGAGGGAGGAGGAGAGGGCTGTCTTCGCGTTCGCGGGGTGGAGGACGGCGGCAGTGAGCGGAGCGGGAGGAACGGAGGAACCGAGAAGTACTACACGTGTCGCTGCTGCGCGGGGTGTTGACCCCAAATAGCTTTTTTAACGTGACGTAACCGCGAAAGGGTTGAGAAACGGCCACGGCGGCGGCGACGCGACTTCGACTTGGCGGCCGAACTCGAGAGAGAAAGAGGGAGCGATAGGAAGAACGAAAGAGAGAGACAGACAGAGAGAGAAAGGGAGAGAGAGAGAGAGAGCAAGTGAACGAAGGAGGAGAAGGAGAGGGAGAGAGCCAAGCCCTCTCTCGCGTCTTGCCAGGCCTTGCCGTGTCTTGTCTTGTCTTGCCTTTGCCTTGCCCGGCTTACCCGCCTGCCAGCCCGACTCCCCGTTATATGCGCGCCACAAAGATCCTTTCATACTTCTTGAGGTGCGCGCGCGCACCTCGCGTACTGACTAGCGATCGAAAAATACGGGCGATTTACTCCGGAGGGTAAATCTCGGTAATGTTTCAGGATACGATAATAAAATATCTGAAAATGCGGGGCGACCAGTGCCTCTCTCCTCCTCTATTCGCTTCCTCTCGTCGCACGAGTTCTCGATCTCGCGCGATAATCGTGTGTCGGAAATTCTATCCCAAGGTCTTCACCTCGTCCCTCGGCTTTCTTAAGGTGATTCGAATCGACTCACACTAAAATAGTGTGGAAAAGGTCGCGCTTCGATATCGGTGAAATTTAAAAATAATCCGAGACATATAGACGGCGATATGCATAAAAATGGCGTGAAGCGACCGTTTCAGGAAATCGGAATAGATAATATATTCCCCACCCCTCCTCTTTCCCTTTCCTTCTCTCTCTCTCTCTCTCTCTCTCTTTCTTTGACTCTTTCGTCGGCATAATTAAAAGAATTTTTTCTGGGAAAATTAGATATGGTGGCAAATACAAAGGACATTAAATCTTCTAGCGAGCCATTTATCAAGTATAGTATATTTATACGGAAACGGGTTTACGCATTCGCGAATCGACGACGACGAGGCGCGCGACGGCCACGTGTGAATTTGCATGCGCATTCGCGATTTGCATGCCTCCGCCGTGATTAGATTCGTCGAGGTGGGGCCCCGTCGGCCGTGTCGCCGAGGGTGGCGCACCTCGCGACAACGCGCGATTGCGACAGAGTTCGGATACATTTCCGGAAAATTAACGAGCCGTGGCGGAACGTCGGACAGCGGATCGGACGAGCGCACGTGGAAAGAAAGAGAGAGAGAGAGAGAGAGGGGGGGGGGAGAAGGGAGACAGAGAACGAACGCGCGACGACGCTCCTCGACCTGCACGTCCGTGAAATAAAAATACATTAGAGAGATAGAGATATATATCCGCTGTGAGGGAAATCAAACGTTCGATTTCGCGATAAGCGAGAGACAGCTGTCTCGTGTCGCTATTTTCAAGAGCATCTTCGAATTATTCATTCTGTTGCAGTCAATTTCAAATCACATCCTGTCAAGAGACATTACCTTTCCGCCGCGAGCCGATTTCAATCGATAGATCGGTAGAAAACAGAAAAAAGAGGAGAAGAGCAGAGCGACGGCGGCGAGGAAAAAAAAAACGGCGCGGGAATTAACGTTAAACGTTAGCGCGACGCGCAATCGCGCCGCGGGCGTTACGAGCTAACGGGTGGCGTCCTATATCGGACGTCTTCTCTCCGTCGTTCCTCCTCAATGGTCCTAATTAGTGTACACATAAGGTTCGTGTTACGACACGCCAGTGCCGTTCCAACTGGGCACCATATGCGACCGGGGGGGTTAAGTGTCGTCTTAACCTCTTTACGGTGTTTGAATTCTCCTCAGATCGAGACGGGGGTATCTCCAATGGTCGATCTCGCAGAGCGACACCGAGTGTCGATGACACCGATCACGTGCGGTAATTAAACACAAGATCTGCATGCCCAACTCGAATGTGCTCCCAATTCAGTTTCCCGCCTAATTCAATGATAACGTGCGACTGCTGGACGTGATCCAGTCACGAGGCACTTTAACTTGAGAAAAAAGCAATTCGCTATCTCTCTCTCTCTGTGTCTTTCTCTCCCTCTCCTCCCGCCTTCTCTCTCTCTCTCAAGTACCCCCTCCCCTCTGAGCGACTCAGAGTCGAACTCTCGAAAATGTACAGCCGTTTCGACAGCTGGTTTCTACAAATGAGAATTCTGGGTTGATTCAATCGACGAATTCCGCTCAAACCGATCAACCGGGATCGCAATCATCAAGAGTAGTGCGCGTAAATTCGCCTTAACACCGTGCAACACACACATACGTATGGCATACACGGCTATCTTATCAGGCCAGCTACACCCTGAAGAGGCGTGAACGATATTCTTTTTCTCGGCCGGCAGCACACGGCACTTCCAGCACATCAGCGGCCCTTCTAAGGTCATCGTAGGGTTTTGAGGTCGAGACAAATAGAAAGGACGAGATATATACCGAGAAAAGGCGGGGGGGGAGAGCCGTTTTCTCGTCGAGTTACTGACGTCGCGCTGCTTCGAGATGCGCGCGGGCGCGCCGCTTCATGCTCAGATATCCTTATCCGCCGCGGGTCGACCGCAAAGGATATTCCGAGAAACCGCGACCAGAAGGAAACGACGTGCCAGCACTCCTCTCATCCGTTTCGCTCGGTCCTTCGGGCGAATTCGCGATCGTCGTTCGCGCCAATCGTCATCGTGGATGACTCATTTATAGGAAAAAGCGGGCCAGTCGTGGAAACGTGCGTTTCTCCGCGGAAACAGAGTTAACTGAATACAATTATCATAAAAGTATTCATTACCGGAGGGAAACTACTATCGCGACTGCTCCCCACTCTAATTCCAATGGATGATTAATATCATTAATGAAAATATAATTACTTAAGAGAGCGATACTAAAGGTCCAAGATCTACGATCAAGATTGATGACGAATCAAGATTAAATCAAGGAGATAGGAAAATAAAATCTCTACAACAGTCCAACGTCAACTCTTATAGGCTTTTCATTTTGCCAATCTTTATCATTCACCGCGTTCTCTATCCTTTCCCCCTTCTCTCTCGCTCTCATTTACTTCTCCTCCACTCTCCGTGATAACGTCACGTCCAATTCCAAGAGAATACAACTACATTACGAGACAGAAACAAACGCGCAAATGAAGCTATCCTTCGTCGCTCCAACTACAAGTTCAACGAGAGATCTCCTCCTCGCCACCCGTTCCGTACTCCGCTTGTTCGTTCGCGCGACCGCCCGCGAGTGGAGGGTTCTGACGGCGCGGCGGGAAACTCTCTCGGGAAAGCCTCGTGGAAGATTCCGGCGCGGTTCTACCATAAAAAGCGAGCGAGCACCGCGGCGAAAGAGAGAGAGAGAGAGAGGGAGAGCGAGAGAGGGACGCAGAGCGATAGAGAGAAAGAACGAGAGAGAAAGAGAGTACGCGCGCGTGGAGGCGAGTAACGGCGTGCATACCTCGAGTCGCGTACGCGATAGAGGAAGGGGATGACGCCGACGAAGGGACATTGCTCCCTGGCCTGGCCTGCCCTGCTCTGCTCTGCTCTACTCTGCTCCGCTCGCCACCGTTCGGCGCTGCTCCCTGTCCAGCCGAGGATCCACGGCCGTCCTTCCTCCTCTCCTGCGTCGTCGTCGTCATCGCCTTCTTCGTCGTCGTCCTGCACTCTCACGCTCCTTCATCGAGCGTAACACCGGCGAGTCCTTCCGGCGAACGCGCGAAGGGACGTTGGCGAACCGCCCTACCGTTTTCTTGCGCTGCGCTTATCGCCAAGCGTGTGTACCGATGCACGTGTTGAAGGCTTCGGTGTATTCAAATGGGAGCGAATCAGGACGACGTGAGAGAGAGACTCCTCGGTCACAGATAAAATTGTACTCGTTGGCTTGCGACTCTTTTATGATATATATATATATATATATATATATATATATATATATATATATATATATATATATGTGTGTGTGTATATATAAATATAAACAAATAAATAGATAAATATATATATATATATATATATATATATATATATATAGGGCTGTATGGGATATACAGGGTGTCTTTTGACTTCCTTACAGATTCGTCGATGAGTTTGCGAATGAGGGAAAAAGAGAGAGAGAATGCGAAATTCTCAGAATACACATCAGTAATTTTTAGCGTTATATTTGAGTCTCTTTACTTGCGCGTACTACACTGTTAAACATTGTTACTCTTTCACGATTAATTTAAATTGCCCAATTATAAAAGATTTGACTATCATAAATCTTTTCTCCCGCTCTTTTTGCAGTTCATTTTTGAAAATCTCAGTTTCTATATTGAATATGCATTCGAATATCATGCTGCCGCGCTTCTCGCGTGTACTTCGCGCTACTTGTACTTCATCACCGCCCCCCAGGCTTCTCCGCCTCACTCTTACCCCTCTGCTCCGACACACAGAGAGATTCTCGGTTGCAACGCACGCTATCAACCCGCGGAGGCGCCGCAGGATATTCGAAATTAACTCGCGGCCGAAAATAAACAGTCACGAAGTACCGCAGCCGCAGCCGCAGCCGCCGCCGCCGTCGCCGCCGCCACCCCAACAGGTGGTTACGCCGCTCTCTTGCACGGAGATAAAACTCGCCAACCCCCCTCTGTCTCGCGAGAGACTTCGATCCCTCCGTAACCACTCGGACTCTTTATCCCCAGGCTGCCTTTCAGCCTTCCTTCCTTCTGCTCCTCCTCTCGTTCCCTTGTACGGTTTATCTTACGTGCATCCCTATCCCTGTTCCCCGAGGGCCAGTTGCACCGACGGCGATTATGTGCTTCACAGGGTGTCCCAGAAGTTTCATCTTTGTGCAGGTTTGATTGTTTATCCCACACACACACACACACAGACTTGTAGAGTTCATTTTCGAATACATCTGTTTTAATCTCTTGTGGCAGAAGCCAAATGGAAGACAGAGAAGGCTTATGATAATCAAATTGTAGGATCTTAGTTGGACAATTTTAATTAATTGTGGAAGGGTGGTATAATAACGCTTGGCAGTGATAGTAACATACGTGCCGAAGGCCTTCTCAGTCTTACAACGTACATGATGAATCACATTCCAACTTCACACGCCAAATCGCGATGTGTATCTCAATTCCTGTGTTTACATACCTCTTACTGTTTAATATACCTCTCACCCTCTCACTCGTGCAACCATATCCAATCATCAATTTCTAGAGTTATATTTGCTTCTCTTTACTGTAGCGTTATTCTGTACTATTCGAAAATATCATTACCCTTCCAAATGTATTCAAATTGCCCAACTGAAATCCTGCGACTTGGTTTTTCCTACAAGCCTTCTCTCTTTTTCAATTTACTTACAAAATTCTCAGTTTCTATACTGAGTCGAAAGGGATACGCGCAAAATATTATCGAGTAATCAAGACCACGCGAAACACGAGAGGTATCCTTGTTAAAAAGTGGCGATCAGACGTCTTCGGAGACACCCCGAAGAAACACCATGAGCAGTCAGTCGCGTTTCTCAGTGCCGTCGAGAAGCGCGAGTCTACTTCACAGCTGTCTACATCTCGGTATAGAATCAGAATCTAGAGAACCGCGAGGTCGATCGCACGACGCTAATTGGCCAAGATAGACCGAGTCGATCGTCTTCGTCCGCTCGTATCGACATCCGAGGGAAGAGGGGAGGAAGGGGGGAAAGGAGAGGGCAGAAGGGGGGGCGAGAGTGGAGGTCGCCAAGTCGGGGTTAGTTAACTCCGGCCAGCGACGCGTCGCGTCTATCGGGCTGCGCGTCTAACCCCGCGGGTTACACAACCCGACCGAGCAACCTGAGGGCGCCCTTATGCCCAGACGACGACGACGACGACGACGACGACGACGACGACGACGACGACGGCGGCGGTGGCGGCGACGTCGGGGAGGCGCAAGCGAGCGCGGGCGCGCGAGATATATCCCCACCATGGCACCCTCTTGTCGAGGGGTCGTTGATCCCCCAAGGACAACGACCTTGTGTCTGCGGCAGCCAATCGTTCGAACGGTTCTGAGTTCCCGGATTCCTCGATTACCAATATCTTTCACTCCTCGCTTCTCTTCGTTCGCCCTCTCCTCCCTCCCTCTACTCCCCCCTTCTCTCTACCGGCGTCATCGTCTTCCGCCGCATCGTCTCCTTTCATTCTCCTTTTCCGTTTTCTCTCGTGGCGCGGCACGAGCACCACCACGAGCGAGCGTGTGCTTTTTTCTCGTTCTTCGCTCTTGTATCCAGGACTATCAATGGACGACACCGCGCTGGCTGACTTCGGGCGGGGAAGACGCGACGCGTGGACGGATTCTCGCAGACGCTCACCGCGACTGGTACCGGCCGTGGACTCGTCGGAGTGTGTCGTCGGGCACTCTCGCGGATCTCCGCGCGAGCTTATTAGTTATATATTATGGTCGACGGGGCGAAAGTTCAAATATCGCAATAACCCCGACAAATGATATAAAAATTGAGGTGAAAATGAAACCCGACCGTGTCTAGTCGTCAGAATTGTTATAAGACCTAGTCGATTCATGATCCATCGGGAGTCGACAGTGTGTTAGCTTATGTATATCTTTATCGAATATATCAGTTAAAATAAAGTCTCTCGGACTTTTCTGGATGCGTTTGGATAAATCGATCCAACTGCTCGACATAACGATTTACGCAATATTGTACAGTCTTTATACAGTTCTTCAGTTTGCACGGTTCCGTCGGTCTGTCTCGCACGCGACGACGATTTGTTCAGCCTTTCCGTTTAAATGAAAATTTACCTATGATTTCAGGCCGAAGAGTGGAAGGATAGGATATTCCATATCGATCGCTTCCATACGGTATTGTGCGCCAAGATGTTGAGGAGCGGGCTTATGGATTTACGAGAGAGCGAGCGGCTTTCAAAATCGTAGGAGAGTATGAAAAATTCATGCAAGCCGGCCATCGATATGCATGACTCGACCCCGACCCGCATACCCTTCCCTCTTCCCGCAACCTATCTCTGGCTTTCTCCCCCTCTCTCTCTCTCTCTCTCTCTCTCTGTTCCTCTAACATGCGATAGTCGCTTACACGCTTGTAAACCCTCGTAAAACCATCGATCCCGAAGTAGCACGCGGGGAAATTCCTTCCTGCGGTTTCCCTCAAGATAAGAGATAAGAGACTGATTTCACCGATTATCTTTTTCAACACACACCGTTTGCCTCGGGATATCTTACAGGATTTTCTACGGAGCGCTAATCCCGAGACGAGAGGTTCACGTTATTAAAATAAAATAATACGAGAATGTCCCATCAAAGATTCGACGCAGAGAAAGAGAAGGAAGGAGGAAGGGAAGGAAGGAAGGAGGGAGGGAGGGAGACTCTTCAAGGACGCAACGCGACTGATACACGTAAACACACTTTAATGGAAAAATACTAAGGACTATCGAGAGACTTCTTCGGTCGCTACGTCTCCGTGTTTTCCTTCTTTGAGTGCCTCTCGTCTCATCATTCCTAACCATTCGCTTCACTCGTTCCCTTTTCCGGAAGGGTTTCCGCGCGGCATGATCATGAAGTTCGCGATCGCGAAGGTTTCCCTCTTTCAGCCTGCGGCCTCTGGCGATCGGCCGCTCTACCTGGTCTGTTAAAATGATTCCTAGTTTCCTCGAGGTGGGTGGACGGGTAGGTAGGTAGGTGGTCAAGTGCGCACACTGTAGCACACATCGCGTACGTGGGCACACGTGTGCGCGCGTTACATGCGTGTGTAAGCGTGTGTAAGCCTGGTAGAAGACGAACACGGCGCGTAGATCGTTCGCTCGCTCGCTCGCTCACGCTCGCGCACGCACGCACGCACGTACGCACGCGGTACACGCATATACACACACATACACACACATACACACATGTACGTACACGCACACGCGATACGGCATATCTTCACGTGCAGCAACAGCGCGGTCGGAGCGTTGGCGTGCGGGCGCGAGTTGGGAGGCGACGGTGACGTAATCCTCGAAGGGAAGGAACAACATCGACGTTGACCTACTAAAGCGCCGACTTTTTCTCGCGCACGTTCCTTCGACGCCCTGCCTTTTTGGTATTTCGAAAGCCACCTCGGTATAGGCTGGCATCAGCGTCGTCGACTTCTCGACGAACACCGCTCGCTCTCCGAGCACATCGAGGGTTCGATAAAAAGACCTTGCGGATCGAGATAAGGACAGTCGGTTCCGACTTGACCGCACTGTTTCTGTGCGTGCACGCGCGCGCGCGCGCGTGTGTGTGTGTGTGTGTGTGTGTGTGTGCGCGCGCGAGCGTGTACATATCTTCCGATTACACCTTTCGTAGTAACACACGCATACACACGTGAGCACCGATCCGCCCTTGCATATCGATTTCTCGATAACTAGAAATAGAAATTGGAAGGGTTCGGCGCGGAGACGCGACGCGCTTCCGTGAAAACGACGGGGCAGAATTAATGCCGACGCAGTCGTCGAAGTCGCGTATCCTTATAAGCTCGACTCGATGCAATCGAGTCTTCGATTTGATCGAATTGGAAATGCAAACGCGTCGCGTCTCGATGTAGCACAGACCACGCGCCTGCCGTTTTATCGGGCGAACATACAAACGGGCCGTGCGACAAGTGCTCGTGGCGCTGAAACACCGAAGTAGGTCCCGCAGGTCTCTCTCTCTCTCTCCCTCCCCCCTCCTCTTTCTCTTTCTCTCTTCATGGACCACCCTACCGTCACGCTGTGGTGACTTTTGACGCGTGAATACGCCCTTTGTTCGTCCCCGGCTCTCCTCTCTCGTCCTCTGCACCCTTCCCCCCGCAGCCCCTCTTTTCACCCCACAGAAGCGAGCCCCCACAGGTCGCCAGGTAGACAGGTAGCGCAGTCGATTCCACTTCGATTCAAAGAGAAAGAGATAGAGAGAGAGAAAGAGAGAGATAAATAGATAGGTAGATAAATAGGTAGAGAAAGAAAGAGAGAGAGACCCTCGACTCTCTAAGGATTATTACCGGATTATGAAATTACTCGGATTAATGGAATCTATCGATTGATTTACGAGCGACCTCGCAAAACGTATTTGCGATGGAGAAGCGAGTAATCGCGAAAGAAAGCGTCAAAATATTTCTGGCGTTTCTCTAAGGGTAGCTTTCTCATCGAATTCTGGTTGAAATGGTCGATGATTAGCCACGGAATTGTCAACAGTAACTTCTGCGTGTATTTGATAAGGACAAGAGAATATATTTACTCATTTCAACGACAAACTGTCTCTCATTTTCCATATTGGCTGAATTAATCGTCGATTAACCTAGAATGGCTTTTACCAAACTCCAAGCTAATCGACGAATAATTAACAGAATTGTCAACTCCAATTTTAAACTGTACACCCGACTACGATCGAAAAATTAACAGCTTCCATCTATTTTAACAAAATACAGCAAGCAATTTAATAATTTGCCTGAGATAGCGATCTTAAATCGTTTAGATTAATTCGATTGGACTAATCGGAGTTCGGCGAAGGCCATCGTTCATTAAAATTTTGGTGAAAGTCGCCCTGAAAGTCACGAGGAACGAGTTTTCATTCCCTTCCTCTGTCATAGGCATATTCGGCATAGATACGAACATTTCACACGGATACAGTAAGATTTATGCCTCATCGTGACGAATATAGTCGACGGTCGCGCGAAACAGATCGTCGCAGTTGTCGTCGTCGTCGAGCTGTCGTTTCCTATCGTCCGTCAAATCACACCTGCGCGATCTCGCTGCAGAGAGGCACGCGCTCATTATTCGCTATCCGGTTCTATTCGCAAGGTCCAGGCATCTCGCGAAGCGAACGAGAAACACGCACCCAGCTACCCGCTTGCTTTCGGACCAGTTGGACGCCTCCCGCTGGCGACGGCTACATGTTCGGGGTGGTTGCAACAGGTTGCCGCCGCCGACGGGTTGCGATGCCCATGGTGCGCTGGTCCCCCGAATATCACGCGGGGAACCCTGTAATTATGCGAATACTTTCTGCGCGAGAGCCAAGTCGAAGGTGACCGAGCCGGACTCGCGAAATCGAGGAGCTCGCTTCTCTTCTAAGCTCCTCACGCGTCTCAAAGCTCATTACAGCGCGGAAAACTTCGCGATAACTCGATATAATCTCTGTTCAAAATATAGATCTCCAGTCCAAATGCCACCTTTTGAAATATGAACTCAAACTTTGAGAGCTACAGGTACACTGAGAAAAAACAAGTAGCTGACTTAATGAAAGCAAATTCGTCCAAGCAACGTTTAGTTTCGATTGAAAGAATTATATAGTTGATGAGAGAAAGGAAGAAAGAGAATTGTCAATTGACCCTATGATTGCAATTTGGTCAGTAATTATAGTTTGAAAAACACGACGATTGCGCAACCGTTGAGTGATTATCATCTTCGATTGAAGCATTCCTTTAGATTCATGGTAGATCTGAAAGAAAATATTCCAACGGCGCTGAGCGTTCACTCAACCGTCGTGTTTCCTGAACACATCCCCTATAAACGCAACTTATTATTGCACTAACGCGTAATTCAATCAATAGCTACAATATTTCTTTGAAGGGACGGCTGACTTGGTCGATCTGTTTTTTTTTTCTCAGTGTAGTTCCTCACGAACCGACACTACCCGCTCGTGCATCACGTCGGATTGCGACAGCGAAAATCGCGGGGTAAAGACGGTAAAGACGCGACAAGATGAACCTCGGTGGAAAGTAATATAGCGCAACAAGACTCGTTACTAGCACGCGATTTCCATCGCGCGATAACGGGATGATACGACCAGACACACACACTTATTTATCTCCATTATCGCTCCGAATGCCGAAATAAGGGCAACGCCTCTTTGAGCAATCTCGTCGCGCGACACGTTTCAAGTGGCGACTCGTGAAACAAGGAAACGAGGACCTCCGGCATTAACGGTCCCTAAGATCATCCAGAGAAGACTCCGCGACCGGATACGTATCTCCCAGTCGCCAGAGAGGATTTCGCGACGACGACGACGACGACGACGAGAACGTCGTTTTCGTGCTTTGATGATGCACCTGGACGCGCCTGGATGCGTTATTTCCTGTTATTATTGCCGCTAGTATATACTACAATACGGAGTACAAGTATGTGAGAGAGAAAGAGGCAGAAGGCAGGGGAAGAGGGACAGGGAGAGGGAAAGAGAGAAACAGATAACAGCTTATCCGTGGGAAGACCTCGTGCAGGAATGCCACGTATTTTCTCCCCCTCCCACGCGTCCTCGCCCCTTTCCAACTCCCAGGAGGAGTCGAAAGTTCGCGTCAAGACACGAGGCCTCGCAAGGTGCAACCCCGTGTCGCTCGTAGAGCCCGTCAAACGCCGCGGGAGTAGGCGAAGAGGGACGGAGAGCGCGGTGGACGCACGCGGCTTGACGTAATGCGGTGTGGGAGCGGCGGAGGGTCAACGTCCTCCCTCTTTCTCAACGACCATTGTTCCCCGCATCAACCCCGTCCGGATGAGGGCACGTTCGCGCCCCTCTCGGAAGTCGACTGACCGGTGGTGGAATCCTCGTGCGGGCTCGTCTATTGTGATTTAATTTCATTAATGGAATATAGAAGGAAAGAGAAAAAAAAGGAAGCCGAACAAAGATGAATGGGGGCGACGACGGATCGTCGACGAGGCGCAACGAGATAACAAGGGGATCCTCGACGGAGGACGATCGTTTCGGAGAATACGCGTAGCTGCGCTTTTCAATTTCGACACGTGGTAAGCGGGCTGTGGGGGACATCTTCCCCGTCCCGGGAAGCGTGTGAGGAGGACACGTGCACAGCATCGCGCGCGAGATATCTATGAATTTCGTCGAGTCCCATTCCACGCGCCAAGGATCGGAGAGGAGCCCGACTGAGCTCTCGGGTGATACCGTTAAACTGACTTCCGTCTGCCCACCTACCTACCTACCTACCTACTTTCGTCCTCGTACATCGTCGAGAGGAGAGAGCCGAGCGAGAGGAACGAGATGGAGAGGAACGAGATGGAGAGCAACGGAGATGGAGACACGTAAGCAGAGCGAACGAGAGAGAAAGAAAGAAAGAGGTTGCGCCCGCGGATAGTAGCTCCGAGCATTCAGAGATCTCGCGGAGATCAACCAACGGCTAAGGTAGACCCTGTGTTCTCATCAGAAAACCGACTCGCCAGGATGTCTCGTCGGTCAAATGTAGTTACCTCAATGAACATTGAGCAGCCGTTAATTAGAGCTCGCGTAGTTCTTCACGGGAAACCGTGTGTCGGGATCACTGGTAGTACTCGTCAAAGGACAATCTCAATGTAAAAGGTGGTACTACGAGTATCGTGGAAGCATAAGTGTCTCTAGCTACGCGACGACCGAACAAACATGAAGACAGAAAGAGAGAGAGAGCGAGAGAGAGGGGGGGAGAGGAGGAAGAGGGAGAGAGTCGGGCATGTGGAACGGGTCACACCCTCCGGGTCGCATTATTACCGTGCGCTGTACACGTACGCACGTGACTCGTGTCGCATCCCAGGGTCGACGCAAGTGGGTTGGCGTGCTCTCTTGGCGCGCGCGGTCGTTACTGTCGTCCTCGTCGTGTACCCCCTGCTCGTTCAACGACCCCGGGACGACGACGACGACGACGACGACGACGACGATGTTGACGACACGACGGCGATGAGCGGCGCCGCGCACGCACTCTCTGCGCGCTCCGCACGCACGTGACATGACGTGGTCCCAGGATCGGACCGGCAACGGTAAATAAGGGGTCCAGGAGCGTCCTGTCCTCTCGTTTCCGTGTCGACGAGCCTTTCTCCGTAAGAGGACACAAGAGATCGAAAGAAATCAAGCGTCTCATTGTTGGCGCCTTTGAAATCCGGGCAACGTCGCGTGGAAGATCTCCCTCTGTCTGTGTGTCTCTTTCTCTCTCTCTCTCTCTCTTTCTCCCTTTGCCTTCCCGCCGTGGGTGTGAAAAGCCGCGACTTTCGGGATCAAAGAAGACGTTCCCCTTCGACAACCCTTCCGCGCGTTCCGTTACGTGTCCCATGTAATCTTATTTCACATTGGGTTGTAATTCGACGACACGGTAAATCAACAAGCTTGTCGCCACCGTTTCCCGACTTTTCTCAGCCGCTTAAACGCACAAAATTTCGCGGTAACGGCTATCATTTTCTTCCCTAGTCTCCGAGGTTTGCGTAAATTGCGTACACGCGGCCTCTTCCAGCCGATCGTCGCACGATTACCGCCGGTTTTTCGCTCGTCGATCGACCGGTTTCGCTTGCGGCGCGTCGTTCGAAATCACATGCGAACGAGGTGGCATCACGTGGGATCAAAGGTCGCGCGGCGGCAGGAAGCGGCGGTATTGTGCGCCGGATGTCGTAACTTCCGAGTCCTTTGGCCCCGAACGTCACTCTCCGCGTGCACGTACGTGTGCCTACTTGCGATCGACCTGAATCACGCGGTCTCGCCGATTTTTCCTGCGTGTCACAAATACCCGCGTACATTATCTTCGTATTAACCGCGTTACGCGAGACCGCGCACGCGCGCACGTACTCGCGATCAAACGCTGGGATAACTTTACGACGATAAACACATCGACACAATCGGTCTCGAGTGGTGCACTTGACCTTAATTTTTAATGCGGACGCAGGACGTCGTCGCAACGTGTCGCTCGGTCCCGTTTCTCGACTTTAAAATCGCGGCTGAAGAAATCGATTTAAAAAAAAAGAGGAAAAGAAAAAAGAGAGAAAAAGAGCTTGGATCGCCGAATGAAAGAGATTTCTCGAGTCGAAGATCGACTCCGGTCTCGAGATGGTCGTTCACGAACGATGCACAAGTAGCGAGCGCGCCCCATCGCGCCCTCCTCGAGCAAGAGGGCGGTAGAGAAAGGAAAAGAGAAAGGGGAGGAGGAGGAGGAGGGCAGAGATAGATGTAGAGAGGAAGAGAGACAGAGAGAAAGGGGGGAGGGCAATGATAGAACGAGAGGGAACGACGGAGAGCCAAGGAGCGAGGAAGAGGATGATAGAGGGGGGAGGAGGACGTCGCGAGACGGAGAGGAAGAGAGACGACAGAGAGCGAGAAGAAAGGACGAGAAGTCGAGAAGCGAGACGGAGAGAGAAAGCCGCGATCGAAGGGAGTAAGAGAGAGAGAGAGAGAGAGAGAGAGAGAGAGAGAGAGAGAGAGAG
>NW_022639475.1:1300897-1328757 GCF_010583005.1 Odontomachus brunneus
ATATTTTTGCTCTTGAGGAAGTAACGTAATGCATAGAAAGCAATTTAACAGAGGCAAGCATCTTCCGCGATTTAAATCACTGTGATTATCATTCAATTATCTCGACTAAACTATAAAAGTGTTGAACAATATTTCCGTGCTTTGTGAAACTACGCAAATGCGCCGCGCCGTAATATTTGACATGTGACTGCGGTCACTCGTCTCGCGTAAAAACGTTAACTTTCCATCAAAATCTCTTTTTTGTCGCGAGGGAAAGTCATACAAATATATTCGCGCATCGTGCAATAACACGTACGTTCGCACAATACATCACGTTTTCGTACGCGCACACATAATAGCTTTATCCTTCGCCTTATACACGGTTGAAATACTGAGTGACAAATGGCGATCGTTCACTAAAGACCTTCAGTTATCATTCCTCAGCCCATTCATATTTCTCAAGTGTTACGTCGGAATATGTTGTAACGTGCAATTTTTTAAACGTCCCGTCTGAAACGATCCAAGACTTTTTTCGAGAAGAAAAGAGAGAGAGAGAGAGAGAGAGAGAGAGAGAGAGAGAGAGAACGAGTGGGGAAGGAGAAGGAGGAGGGAGAGGGAGAGAGTATAGTCGTCGTGAGCTCCTTACAGTGCATTGCCTTTACGAACCCCCCGAGTCCCGTCACACCCCGTGCCCGCCGCCCTCCCACTGGTCCCTCTTCGCTCTCCTCATCTTCTTTCTCTCTCTCTCTCTCACCCTCGACAAATCGCGTACGACGTGTCTCTCATGAAGAGATCCACGAAACCAGCTTCGCCGTCGAGCGATTCGGGTCGTCGAGGCTCGCCGGGAGGGCGGAAGGGGGAGGGTGAGGGGAAAGTCGCTCGCTGGCTCATACACACGCATACGTTGGCGCATTGCGAGGGGGTGCGATGTGTGTTACAACGGTGGAGAGAATCGCGTCAGTCAACTCTAGAAGGAGGATGTTCTCCTTTTGGTACCACGGTCGGCGAATCCGGCGAGGACTTTCACCGCCGGCCGTTTCGAGGGTTACAGGGTTATCGGCTGGCGCGCTCCAGCCCGCCAATACGATACGCGATCTCCGTAGTTTGTACCAATGAACACTTGCAAACGGAACATTCGTTCACGGAACATTCGTGATACATCCTTACGGCCGCATAGCTCTCCCCGATGAACGCGAGAGCTCGTCGCTTCCTCAGCAACGAATCACCCCGATTCGAAGCCGATGCTCGCGCTTAGGATAACAACAGCGAGGTCGGCCCTCGCGTGGCCGATGACGGCGTGCTATCGCGCGAGCGTTTCACAAAGCGCCCCGCGTCTCGTCTAAAATAGGCTCGCTACGCGCAGGGACTTTCGAAACAGCCACGTTTCACATGCCGCGGCGGCGGCGGCGGCACAGCCCGCCGCCTCCGCGCGCCTGGAGGGAGACTCGGATGTGCCTCCCTCCGCGTACCCCGACAACGCCGCTCACCGTCCGGTCAACCCCCCTTCCTTCCCGTAACCGCTGCCGCCACTCGCTTGTTCGTTCGTTCGTTCGCCAGCTAGCTCGCGAAGCGCGGACCATGTCGCGACAAATACATCGCTTCCTCGTTGCGTCGACGTTTGATAAGGCGCGCGCGCGTGTGTGTGCGTACGCACGCGGATGGCGAAACGGCGTATTTACCTGTTTGGTTTCCTGGGTCGTCATGGTAAGCGCCGCCGCCGCCGCCGCCGCCGCTGCCGCAGCACGGTAGAAGTCCATTCGGTTACGATCCCGCGTCGCACGAGGAGACACAGGAATGGCGGGAGGGGGGAGCCAGAGGAGTTCCTGTAATAGAAACTCGAGAGTCATCCTTGCTATTTATAGGCGTTTCGAGGTGTTCCGATAAGGGAAGATGTTAAGGTGCGATTACGAAGATGATGACGATGAATGAAAGCCAAAAGATGAGCCGATGTCGCGCGAGCGCGCAGACAGGTGTGAACAACCTGATTTAACTTGTAAACTGAATTTACTTTCATGGAGGCCGCGCGCCACTACTCGCGGGGGCAACCACCTTGTATTCCCCGCTGCCCCTCCTGCGCCCCTGCGTCCTAAATTCAGCATTGCGCGAGATCAACAATACGTCGAAGAGGTGGCGAAGGAGGTAGGAGGAGGTTAGGGTACACGCGCCGCGGGATTTTCAGCTTAAATTTCAATGTTGCGCGCGACTCTCCTCCACACGTAACATGGCGGTTGCGAATAAATCGAAGTAGACGCGCGCGAGGTAGACAAACAATAACAAACCCACTATACCTCACGCTGCTTGATACGCACAATGGATGCTTCTCTCTCTCTCTCTCTCTCATGTGCGCGCGCTCTTTCTCTTTCCCTATCGCGACGACGCGCGGAATTGGAAGGATAAACAAAAACGCGGCGGGTAGTACAGGTAGTACCGTAACTCATGGATTCGCTTGCCGCTTCCCCACCTGTACGCGTCCGTGCGGTTCACGCCCTTCTCTCGCTATGCCTCGCCGTTGCTTCTCCTTTCTCGTCCTCCGCGTGCCCGCTAACGGTGAATCCGAAACGTGCGCGCGTGATATCGTCGATGAAGTTAGGCGGTTGAAGGGCGTCCGACAGACAACGGGCAGCATCTAGTGATGGCGCGTAACTTTATGCGACTCGCCTGCGATGCGGTCAGCGAACACCTATGGCCATCTAGCGGCGACAGGCGAAACGACCAAAGTGGGCCGCGAGCGGGCGATTCAAATTTTCACGAGGACGTATGATTACTTTGGTATTGTAAATTTGAAATGCAAACTAGCAAATAGCAAGCTTGATCACGTGACCGAGCAAAACGAAATAAATAATAATAATACATTTTTAATAATTCCATATATAATATTATATATATTATATATATAATTATATATTACATATATAATTTTTAATAATTCTATATTATTATATACTTATTATAGCTTTAGCTTCTTAAAAAAAATTATAGATCTTAAGATTATAATTAGATTAGAAGTAGGTTTACATAAGAAGACTAATATTTTTATTTGGAGATAAATATGAAATATTATTAATAATTAAAACTATATATATTTTTTTTCATAATAATGACGATGAAAACGGAATTTTAAATATCGTAATAGTTTATCAATATACAGAAGAAATTATTCTGCGTTTTTTAGATAAAATGTTTGAAGTGCATTTCCGAATAACACCGAATATGTTTGAAGCATTGTTTGCGAAACTTTATAACATATATGTAAATAGGTGTGGAGACAGACAAGTTAAATTTTCGCGACAAATGAGCATGATGTCATTATTGAGCAAAGGAGCTCGGTCTTTAAATCCGGAGCAGTTCAAGGGACTCAATTAACTCTGAAAATAACGAAAATAGATGTGATAGAA
Organism: Odontomachus brunneus; assembly: GCF_010583005.1. Classification (NCBI taxonomy): domain Eukaryota; kingdom Metazoa; phylum Arthropoda; class Insecta; order Hymenoptera; family Formicidae; genus Odontomachus; species Odontomachus brunneus. Next base: position 1,304,272 of record NW_022639475.1, read on the forward strand.
CAGAGAGATATGAAATGCCGAATAATTTTCGAGGTAAAAAAGCGAACCGATATCTCCAATTTACAATACCGAATGCAGCTAATAATAAGAGAAAGTAAAAAGAAAGTAGTGGTGCGACTATTTGTGTACCTTTATAATTCTCACGTGCCGCAAATAAAAAATTTGCTAATTTTATTATTCACATTGATTGCAGAAATTCAAGGATTTTTACAGAAAAATAAGCAACTTATTTGTCTTTTATACAAACTTAATAACTTAGTTTTTGAAAAAATAATTGTAAAATTTGATTATTTCTTACGGTAATGCATGAATGTGAATCAAAATTCGTCAAATGCTAAAGTTTTGCTAAGCTTTCTGCACGATCGCACGATTCAAACTTACCTGGAATCCATCAATTTGAATAGTGTTGCAACCTTTTTTTTACTAATGGCCCAAGTAGAACAAATTTCTAAAAGATAAGTTAAAGACGTCATATGTGTTTTTTAGATGTTTTTAAGATGTTTCTAAGATATTTTTTAGAAATTTATTCTACTTGGCAATTTATATATATTTCTTGCACTAGTGTAGGAAGTTCAGCTAAGAGGAGGAGACTTTTTGGTTATGTTGCGTTTTCTCAATCTAATCTCAACGGTGAAGACCAGTGACTTAAACCTGTTAATTCAAACCAATATTTGTTTGTAAGAATGGCACGTTTGTTTAATATACTTGCTATCAGAGAATTATTGAGGATTCATGTTGCTAGATACAGTGAGAAAAACTCGGTGAATATCCAATTACGTTTTTGTAATAAAATTTTTAGAGTATATGTTACATGATTGTTATGTAAATATGTTTTTTATTTTGCTTCTTCTTCACCTGTTGTTTAGGCTGTGATTAAGAGAAAAAAGACAGCAAAATATATCGCACTAAAACACTTCGATGATTTCTACAGTACTGTCTATGGTAAGAGATGGGGAGAAATAAAACAAGCATTATTGATGGGAGAACACAAATACATGGCTGTTGTGAATAGTTTCAGTGATATAAACAGAATAAAATCGGAATTGGAGGTATGTCTCTATTTTGAAATACTACATATCAGCTATTACATACTACATATTTGACTGATATATTGTCAATTTTAGTTGCAAGGTGCCATGAACCTAAAAATGATATATGAAACTTATAAGACAGTAATTGATGAAACTCCACATAAGTCAAGTAAAAAAAAGAAGAAAGAGAATCAAGCAGAACGACTAAGAATGGAGTCTGTAATTGCAAATACTCAAATAAACATGGTACAGTCACATTATCCTGAAAATTATGCATCAAAACCTACAACTGTAAACACAGTGGATGAAGATGAGGATATCATAGAAAAACCTAAAATTCTGCAACCTGTGGAGATGAAATCAATCGAGGCACATTTGAATGATGTAAATTTGGACATGAATCGTATTGTGTATCCCAATGCTGGTTTGAGTGGATTGTATGAATATGTGCCAGCTACACAACTTAAAGGTAAATAATGTGATGACATGTGTGATGTCTTATATTTGGAAGATGATAGCAGATCTTTTCCAATTATAATTTCAATCAAAATTGTATTTAAGCTCAACATATTTATCTTTTGTTCTTCAGGTTTGGAGGATTGGGTTTTGGAGTCGGAACACTACAGTTACTACAATCAAGGTGCAGATTTTTCAGTGAACATTGAGCCTGATCCAGCATTAACGTTTCCAAAATATCTCAACATATATACTTTTGAGGAGGACAACAACAATAGATTTCCTGCACCGAAGAAAGGATCTACTGATGTTCTAGGTCAATCTTTGATAATTACATTATAAGTAATTTTATAAATAATCTATTTTATAAAGAAGAATATATACTTATAAGTAATGTCTCGAGATTCCTGTATATCTATATGATTATAATTCTGTCATACAGATTACTATCTCTTGGACGGTACTTCAGTGTTGCCAGTACTTGCTTTGGACTTGCAACCCGGTGACTCTGTGTTGGACATGTGTGCGGCACCCGGAGGAAAAACCCTCACGATTCTTCAAACATTGATGCCGCGTTTGATGGTCGCAAACGACGTACAGCTATCTAGAGTGAAGAGGATACATAAAGTCATGAATCAATTTGTAAACGGCATTGGTCAGTGGGAAGATAAATTGTATGTAACTCAACGAGACGCGAGAGCAATCGAAGATAAAGATATGTTTAACAAGGTAATTCTTTTTTCTTCATCTTTTTCTCAATAATTAATTGAGTTATTTTAGTTTAATATTACACAATCGATTTTCAAATTTAATTATTTAAAAATAAAAAGACCCTTTGATCTACAGTTATGATTGGTGCTATATGTTACCAAATTATTCGACGTCGTTTAGAAATGATGCAAAAGAATTTGTTTGTGTATGTTTGAATCTCTGCTAACTCGTTACTTTTATTAGTTTCAATGTTTCTGGTATTCTGGTACGATTTAACGGCAAAACGTTTTATTCTCCAGTATTTTTTAGTTTAACTCAACAGCAGGTCTGTCGTCTTGTAATGATTCAAGGATGAATCAGGAAAACTCTTGTGCTTTAATTGTCTGAACAAACATTAGATTGTACTTTTATCTCTGTTTACTTATGACAAAATTCTAACAGGGTGACAAATACTATCCAAAAATGAAAATTCAAGCCCAGGCTTTGATATGACTCCAAATGTGTACGTAGGAACCGTATGAAACTAATAAAATTTAATAATACATTGTTTACAATATGGAATCGAAAGAACAGAGATCAATTAAGTTTAAAAACATTGAAAAGACGGTTGATCTGCGACCAAAAAACGAATCGAATATTAGCCATAATCACTATCGGCTATTTTTATAGATCCTAGTGGATGTACCATGCACTACAGATCGACACTGTCTGCATTCTGACGAGAACAATATCTTCAGCACGTCGAGGGTACAGGAGAGATTAAAGATACCGGAGTTGCAAGCAAATATCTTGACGTACGTACAAGATTTGACATTCTACATGAATGTAAATGTGCTCATTATCTTCAATACGCTTGCATAATAATTTTCACGTTGTAGTAATGCACTGAAAATAATATCGGTTGGTGGCACAGTCGTTTACTCGACGTGTTCCCTCAGTCCTATCCAGAACGATGGTGTTGTTGGTATGGCGTTAAAGAAAGCTTGGGAGGAGACCAATTCGATTATGGTCGTAAAGTAAGAGTGTCTCTTTATGTGAGAAAATCGTAAGAAAGAGATTATTGCGGTCGCATGTTATAATAATGTACTTTTGTTTTAGGGACATGAGGAGAGCATTGGATCCGTTGAAGTGCCTGTACAAATTCGGTAACTTTGGACTGAAGTACGGCCACATTGTCATTCCCACACTCAAGAACAATTGGGGACCCATGTACTTCTGTAAAATCGTGCGGATACGGTAATAGAGGTGAGTGATCGCAAGTAAATAAACCTAGGAACATTGCAAATTTTTTATATGTGGATACTTTTATAGAATAAATATTATTTAGTTTCATATAAAAATTGGATCTCAATTTTGTTTCACACATATTCTGTCAATCATGACGCTCGATGTGACGTTACTTCGTGTGACTCTATTTTGCACTGTACTATTTTTTTTAAAGGTAACGTCTGATCGTACGTCTTCTCATCACATAACGCGATCTTGTTCCATGGCTGCTCGTTATCGCTAGTATAGACCAATATCTCGATGATACATAGATCGAACGACTGTTACGCCTCTATCCTTCACGCCTCTATAGTTTGTTGTAAATAGAACGATTAAGATATCGATAACTTATAATATTAGTACAATAAATTCAATAAAAGAAAAGAATTTGACTCTAAAAAAAGAATTTATCTGTTGATTTTACTTTTACGTATATTATTTCGTCTCGTTTTATAGCGAATTTGGTTGCTTGCATTAGTGCGCACTAAGGCTTGTTCATAGTATGTTATTATATTTAAAGATTGTCTTAAATAAATTCTCAAATATTTTTAATAATATAATATGTACAACATCCGTATGAATCATTTTATTAGCTAAAATATTTTTAAATGTGTATTTAAGACACGATCTTAAATATAAGAATGTACTGTAAATAAGCCTTAACGCGCACTCAGTGCGCACTAGAGCAAGCTACCGAATTCGCTATTATTCACATATGCTTGAGTCAATTTTCCCACAAACATTGGCACGAGATAGGATATGATGGCGATATATCATTCCTATCAACGAAGTTCGGCGCGATGTTTATATGATTCACCAAGAAGCCGCTGTATATGCCGGTGCAGGCCACCGTGATTATCATCAGCACGAAGATGTGATTGCAGCCGACATACGATACGTCGATCAAGTATAGCAAGGACGTTAAAGCATAAGGGATGTTGCAACAAAGAAGTAGCATAAGAAATTGAGAAATTACTTTAATTTAGTTGAAAAGATAGATAAAATAGACAGCTATTTATGAGTTTATCGGTATATATGATATGTTATATATCTCAAAAAAAAAACTCTCAATTAAAAATTAATTTCTCTTGAAATGTTGATTCTCGATTATGAAATCTGCTGTAGGAATATAAGTGTTAAGGATAAGTAAGAGTCAACATAGATAATGCGAGATATTTTCTGAGATATAACATGTAACTATCTAGATTACTACCTCTCCATCATTGTCAATCTTGACAGGTGAGTGACAAGATATGATAACTCTTTTCGCTTTCTCACATCACTAAATGGTGACCTCAGAAGAGACTTTATTTTTATTTGCATAGCGCAACTACTGGTTGTGCGTCTCGTTTATTAATTAGCGTCTAGCGTATTGGCTTGATATTATCGCGGTTATTATTGTAATTTTAATATTTGTATTATTAATATTTTTTTTCAAGTATAGCCTGCCTGGAAAGTTCCAGGAGTCGAAGTACACGAGTAAAGATGTGTGAGTAATCGTGAGTGTTGTAACAATTTCTACAAGTATAGACTTCAAAGTTATCAAAGAACTGAAAATTAAAGGACAGTAAATGTGGCTTAACAGAAAGTTTCGAATACTCCGCCGGACATGTTCTAGAACTTCGACGATACGTCTATAATTTATACGCATTTTATCTCCGTAAACAATCGACGTAAATCGATGATGAATCTTTTATTCGGAGACACTCATTTGACGATCATGGCATGCATGGCGGGAAACGAGACACCCCGTAATCGCAGGAAGTTACAATCGCGCATTGAAAGATCAGAACACTCATATATCTAAGGCATTATCACTGACTCCACTAATTCGCTGAATGAATCTCATCACTTTGCACATTTATAATTTTTATAATTAATGTTATTTAATGTTCCAGAAGATTGACAGAAAAATCGTTAATCACCATGTAGATTATTTTCCACAGCTATTATGTTATTGAAAAGTGTCCACGATGATTTCACAATACCAGCAGATCCAATTTCTCTCGATGCAAGTTCTTATTTCGTGATAACTTACTATAAAACTATCTTTTCAAGGTTTTCACTGTAATTTTTTGCAATTTTGTTTTTTTAATTCTAGAATATTGGAAAAGAATATTGGAAAGGGATGGAAGAAAGAGAAAATACAAATTCTTTCTTTCCTCCTTTTGCGATTGACGATCTGACGCTTTATATTTTCCGCTTCCTCTTCGTCACGAGAATGACGTGTCACTGACGAAAGGCGAGAAAGCCGGAGCGGTTTTTGAAGCGATTCTCCGAGGGGTGCAGAGCGTGCGTCTTTTCTATAAACGCCGCATGCACACGTTGTGTGTGTGTGTGTGTGTGTGTATGTGTGTATGTGTGCGTGAGGACCGCGCGAAATGTGCGCGTCGCTGCAGTCATTGACACGGCCACCGGTGGGAAGGAAGTGCAGGAGATGCGATTGCGTCACTTGCATCCTTCTGAAGTTTTGAAGAAGAAAGGTTCTGTTAAATATTATTATTTTATAAATCAAAATATGTATATAGTATGGGATGATTCTATAAAAGTTTACAGAGCAATTCTGTACCTTGAGAAAAGAACCTGCGTCCATCTCCTCTGAAAACGCAGAGTTCCGCAAAGTTCTTAACGTAACGGAACGAAATTATTCGCGCTTGAATCTTTTAAAAGTATCACGAACAAAAATTCTGTTTAGCTCCAAGTACTTCAATTTTGAATACATATAATATAGAACAAGTCCACGAAAGTTTAAGAATTCTGTGTGTTTTGGTGAGAAAAAGACTTGTGACCATTTCTTCCGTGGTGTAGAATTTTTAAAACTTAACATAATCGTTTGCGCTTGGATCTTTTAAAAGTTTCATGTTCGAGAAGAATTTCGCTTACTTTTACCGAATATTTCACAATTAATTTTGACTCACTCTGTATTTTGCTTGCTTCGCGCTCAACGCTCAAGTGCAAAAACTTGTTTACCTGAAGCTAGACGCGAGCGAATATCGCGAATTTGCGGCAAGCGCGAGACAAGACGAAAGAGATGTCGACGTTTACAAATTTCCGATATACGTAGGAGGGGCGTCTCTCTTCACGCATTCTTTCATGATCCTCGGGTTTTCAATTCCGGTGCGCCGGTCGTCAACAGCAGATTTTCAGTGAAAGATGAATCTGGACGCGGAAGTCAACGATCATCTCGGGGAAATCTATGAGTGGATTGATCAGATCAAGTTGTCCAGGCCGAAGAAAAATATAGCCAGGGATTTCTCCGATGGAGGTAACGCTAATTTCCCGATCTTCCTTTCCATAGAATTTCTTTGCTAGGATCCCTCGTGACCTATCAACGAGACCAAGAACTTTTAAAACTTTTTATGTTTGTTAAACTGCAAAACCATTGATCGAAACGATAAAATTTCAGTGTTAATGGCGGAACTATTGAAGCGTTATTATCCTAAGCACGTAGACGTTCACAATTACGTCGCCGGCAATAGCATCGCGAAGAAGGTAGACAATTGGTGTACGTTGAATCGCAAAGTATTGTCCAAGATCGATATGAAGCTGAGGAAGGAGCTGATTAATCAGCTGGCAAGTTCCCAGCCGGGCGTTATCGAGAAAGTTCTCGCCGATCTGCGAGCCAAAATCTTGAAAGATTGTAATACTGACAGAATATCTTTATATTCTGATCACGAGGATGGTAAAGGTGGTAAGTTACAATGAAATCGTTACCAAATTTTTTTAATTCGTTCAAATGAAGTCTCTTTATTTTTAACAATCTATCCTATGCGCGTCTACAGAGACGGTGAAGTCCGTGATGAACCCCGACGAGGTGACAAACAAAACCGTGCCCCGGCACGTATTTGTTCGTCTGAAGCAAGAGCTGCAGGAAAAAAACGAAAAGATCTCTATGCTGCAACAAAAGGTCTCGCATATGGAAAGCGTAATGAAGCTGAAGGATCAAAGAATCGACGATCTCACGCTGCAGATCACGAAGCAGTCGCAGGAGCGAGACATCAATCCTCTTCCTCTCGTGATCTCGAAACTCTGCGGCACCAAATTGTAGTGTATAAGCTAAGCCTTCTGAAGTGTTTCTTTTGAACTTGTATTCATCATGACATGTCGGCTTTTACTCGAAGTAGCTGATTATCTCTTTCTATAAACTGTACATTATAAGAATACACTTTTTATTATCATTCACAATCAAACCATCTTCTCAGAATCTTATATATCTTTTTTTTATGTATATATGTATATATTACGTCGTTTTCACAGTCTGTAATCAAGTATCGAAAGTTTCTCATTAACGTTAACAACGTTCGAGTTTCAGTTTGCATTACACTTATGTGTTTGTAACTTGGAAAAATCACAACAGACGTTAGTAATAATTTTATATCGGTGCTCTCATGCTAGGTGGTGACACCAGAATAACGCCATCGCCACGCACAAACAACATAGAGATGTTCCTCTTCGTGGTGCGATACACCTCCTCGTATGTCTCTTCGTCGATCTCTACTGTAGTGACAGTTTCCTCTGCTTCGCCCAGCACCATATTTAAATGCTGATCATAAGCCTGAAATAATATTACAATATGATAATTGGTTTTCAATTTTTTTACTTGATATTTTAGCTTCAATTTATAACAAAACAAAAATTGTGTTTAACAAAGGCTGATATACATAAAAAAAATAGCAGTAACATTGTTTATAAGAAAAGCTAATATTAAAAATGTCTTTAACAAAATCTGTGCTCTGCAGAAGACAATTTACTGAATATTTTTAATAAAATATTTTTTTAACTGTTTACATTTAACCAACTGGTTGCAACTATTGTAAAATTTGCGAATTTGGTATGTATTTTTGACTGAATTTAAGAGCATATATAGTAATTAGATGTACAAGTTTTACACAGTTGCAAAGCAACCTACTCTGCTGAATGCACAGTCAATATGGAAAACACAAATATTATCAATAAAATGAAAGGAACTATGATTAAACTGCTAAAATCAAATAGCAATGTTATCAGCAAAAATGATATTCTCAAATGTTATCAACAAAGTTGGAAAACTTCAAATAGTTACTAACATTGTTATTAGTAAAGATGTTCTAAACATAAATTTTACAATTTTTATAGTACAATCAGTCAAGACAAAACCTCCATTACTAACAATGTTGCTTACACATAGCTCATTTTTCTGCTAATAAAATTTTCTCTCAACATCCTTTGATCTAGATTACCAAATAATGAGTTACAGAAATAATGTTGATAATAAAGTTATCAACATGTTATCAGAATAGGTCACAACTAGTTGATTACTTTATGCATATTCAATATATGATTATGCAAGTTGATGAATAGACCTTTAACAAGTTAAATTCTAGTTAAAGTAAGTAGTTGTGAAGTCAGACTTTAGTTTTATTGCTAAAACCACACGTTATCAATGTTACTAATTATAAACCGTTTTTAAGATTTGGAAATGTCAAAACTGAAATGGCATTTATTAAACAGAGACGATATAGTCCTTACATGTAGACGTCCTCGGAGCTCTCTCTCGTTTCGCATCTTCACGTAAATTCGTTCGTCCAGGCTCAGTCTTATGAGATCCAGCGGCTCCTTCACGTTTATCGCCGGAACCTGTCTCAGGAATATTAAGGTAATTAATACACGTTAAGGTTAAGTATTGAGACATTACTAGACTGTAAACCGCGAACTCACCTGTTCCGCCTCATCAGCCATCGTAAAATGTCGTAGTCTTGAGGGAACTGGGTATTACTTTGCGTTAACAATACAATCAGGACGTTAATTATTTAATTAACGTGCAAAATTCAAGTATCACGTAATTGCGATATAACAAGTTTACCGCCGGTGGAACACTCCAATAACACGAGCTGCCATTTTGACGCTTCTGGTGGCTACAGATGTCGCCACAGTACAAAGGAGTACGTGAATCTTTTAAGGTGCTTTCGGTTAGACCACATTTTCCCGAAAAGTGGAGGGGATAGTATTGGTACGAACGAAAACTTCTAGCAATATAATTTTAATTTCTGTACATTAGTAACACTGTTTAAGTAGTGAGTTTGTTATAGCGAATTCGGTAGCTTGCACTAGTGCGCACTGAGTGCGCATTAAGGCTTGTTTACAGTACATTCTTATATTTAAGATCGTGTCTTAAATACATATTTAAAAACATTTTAACTAATAAAATGATTCGTACGGATGTTATACATATCATATTATGGTTAAAAATATTTGAGAATTTATTTGAGAATTATTTAAGACAATCTTTAAATATAATAACATACTATGAACAAGCCTTAGTGCGCACTCAGTGCACACTAGTGCAAGCAACCGAATTCGCTATTAGTTTGCGAAACCTTTTAGGGTTGCGTTCCAAAACGTCCTTTTTTAAGAAATTTTACTCGATATTCTATAGTATATGTAACGTGAACTATAATTATTGAATAAAATTTTCCTCAAAAAAAACGTTTTGGAATGCAACCTAGACAGATATGGGAGAATGTAAACAGTAAATATCGAAGAATTGTAATTCTTCATAAATATTAATATAAAATACATAATGGGGCATAAAATAAAAATAAAAAAATATTAAAATGACGCAAATAGGTGGAAACGTGGAGTGCATGGAGATAAACGATAAAAAAATAATTATATAAATGTGTGAATATATATGTATTTATAAATTAATAGATTATCATTGTATACAATTGTATAATTTTAATATTTCAGTTTTAATTCGTCATGATTCATGTTTGTAGCATTCTTTGCAATGGAATTATTTTGGCAACATTGTTAAATATGGAATGAAGTCTGTGCAAGATTGAAGGCAAGTTTACATAAATTCACACAAGGAAAATAGTACAAGAAATAAATGGATGATAAACAAATATCAGATAAGTAGTTAATATATATATATATATATATATATATATATATATATATATATATATATATATATATATATGTGTGTGTATATATATAATAAAAGATTAATTACTACGTGCTGTCTGTGACTGCGGATTGTTAGACCGATTCTTTCCTTTAATTCATTTTCTTGTTTCAGCTTTGCAGTAAACCATGTGCTTGCAGAACAGAGAACAATCTTCTGCGGGATAATCTTCCGGGTGTATATCAGTTGGACACGGGGCAATTGGACACAGTCCAATCACAAGTCGCTGTTCCAAAGGCCCCTACAAATGTCTCTAATCATACGGTGCTGTGATTGGCTGTGTCCAAATGCACCGTGTCCAAGTGCACCGCTCCCTAATCTTCCTTCATTAGTCTGTTGATTTTGGTTTCAACAAACAGGATATGTTACCTATATTCGCATATGTCACAATTTTATTGTGATTTTAGAAACGCTCTCCATTTCTGAAATCATAATCTCAAATCACAATAATAAAATTGTGCGAATATAGGTAACATATCCTGTTTGTTAAAAGAAACCAAAATCAACAGAATACAAGGGTCATGAATACCGAGAAGGCCTGTCGAAGACATCAATGAAAGAAAGATTGGAAAATATATTTCACGAACCTGCTCTTGGTTTGTTACATCAATCTTTCGCTGCATTACTGGTGACAAATATACTCTTATATTCCATATTAGATATAATTTCAAGTGTTTTTGACCAGTACATGGTTAACTGTAAGGCTAAAATAACAAAATTAATTACAAAGCAACAATCAATCCAATATGTGCAATTATTCACAGCATATAGATACTTAGTACTTTTTTTGTGTAAATATAAGTTATTTATCTGATATATGTTTCTTTATTATTCATTTACTTCTTTGTGTTCTTTATTTCATGTTGTATAGACTTTATTCCACAGGTGATAATAATGGCACATTGATTATGGTGCAAAGAACTATGCTACAGGAATGATGAGCGTCAAAGCTCACACTTTGGCAACTTTATTTTATATATAATATATATATATATATATATATATATATATATATATATATACATATAAATTATTTATCTGATATTTGTTTATCATCCATTTATTTCTTGTACTATTTTCCTCGTGTGAACTTATGTGTTCAATCAAGTGTAAACTTGTCTTCAACCTTGCACAGACTTCATTCCATATTTAATGATGTTGCCAAAATGATTCTACTGCAAAGAATTATGCCACAAACATGAATATCATAACGTACTAAAACTGAAACATTAAAATTATACAATTGTATACAATAATAATCTATTAATTTATAAATACATATACATTCGTATAATTATTTTTTTTATCTCGTTTATCTCCATCCACTCCACGTTTCCACCTATTTGTGTCATTTTAATATTTTTTTATTTTTATTTTATGCCCCATTATGTATTTTATATTAATATTTATGAAGAATTACAATTCTTCGATATTTACTGTTTACATTCTCCCATATCTGTCTAAAAGATTTCGCAAACTAACAGACTCACTACTTAAACAGTGTTACTAATATACAGAAATTAAAATTATATCGTCTAGAGGTTTTCGTTCGTACCAATACTATCCTCTCCACTTTTCGGGAAAATGTAGTCTAACCACTGAATGTAGTAATTTTTCTGTCAGGTACCGAAGCGCGATTCAAATCGCGCGCGCCACAGCGCGCCTCGAGCGGCGTCGCTGCGCATTACGGCACCGCAGCGGCGCCCGGCGGCGTCCGGTACAGTTGAGCCGCGGCCCCGGCGGAGCAGAGCGGCGTAGCGAGTGCGAGTGCGAGCGAATGCGCGATCCGAGCGAGCGTACGAACGCGCTGCTGTTGCCGCTGCTGCTGCTGCTGCGTGCCAGTGCAACGCCATTTTCTGCGTCCGCGGGTGGTGAAGTCCTTTCCCGTATTCGTTCGATCGGACGGCCCGTCGCTCCGTGATCGCGACGTTCGACGACGTCAGTTCGCCTTGATCGTCGCACTGTTCCCGGCGACTCCGTCGTCCACTGTTCCGCTCTCCTGTGCTGCCTGTGCTCGGATTCTCAGTCCGGGATATGCGCGGACACGCGGCCAGCCGTGCGACGGATACGATGGTGAGTAGTGACTAGCGAACGAGAGAGAGTATATGTGAGAGGGACAGAAGGAGAGAGAGATAGAGACAGAGAGAGAGAGACAGAGCGTGCGAGCGGAACGGTAGAGTGACGGAGACGGAGTGAGAGATCGGGGCTCCGTGTTCCATGACGTCTTGTCAGTCGGCCTTTTTCCCGTCACCACCGCCGCCGACATCGTCGTTGTTGCGATAACGGAATCCCGAGTCTCTCGATAAGTCTGCGATGCTCGTGGAACGGTATATCCGCGGATGGGCGGCGGTTTTCCGGGGGCGGCACATGGCCGTCGTCGGGGCGCCGGCTGTCCGTCTCTACGTGCAGCAGGGGGTGGCCCTCCCCGAGCGCTTTCTCTATCTCTCTGTCTCTCTTTCTGTCGAAGTGACGCGAGAGGCGCCTCTTTTCTCTCCACAAGAGCGCGACGCCGATTGTGTCGGAAGTTGCTGTTATCGTTGTGATAACTCTTGGTAGATTCTTAAGGCGATAACCGTGGTATTTGGACGGGCGAGTTTAATCCATGACGTTTAATCCATGTCAACTCCTCGTTTGAAGAGAGTGCTTTTCCATTTAAATCGCACTCCAGCCTGTCACTTATAAGTTACACTTATAAACTACACGACGATTTCCGTCATGATTATTCGCGATGGTTCGTCCAGAAAAATTTGATAATTCGTACGTTCTTACGCGTGGGAGTGAGAGACACCCTGTATATGAAGGAAGCCGGAGCGCGGTCGTATGAGTAAAACGCTCAATATTCATGTCCGTTGATTTTGTCATCGACAATCCCGTCGTTTCCGTCGTCACTTCGCGTCATTCGCCGTGAAACAGCGACGTGTGCTGACGATGCTTCGCACGCGACACCCGGTATAGAGAGAGAAAAAGAGAGAGAGAGAGAGAGAGAGAAGGGCGAGGATCATTGAATGGAAGTGAATAATTAAACGAAACGGGGCATTATCGCCGACAGTTGTTTTGTCGTTCGATTGGCTTCATTTCGCCGAGCATGGCTCGTCGCATCGCGCTATCGATACTTAAGCCACGATGCACAACAGTTTGCAATACTGTCAGAGCACCTAACAACGATCGATTCGACCTGCCGTTACCGTCCTCTCGATACTCCGGGATCTTACGCGAGCGCCAATCGAAGATTTAGGAGAATTGGTCCTTCGAGAATAGGCGCGTGTACGTGCGCGGCCGGTGCGTACGCGTGTGCGTGACCGTGGATCGCGTGTGCGTGAATGGGAAACGGGAAATTACGGGAAACTCGAGCGTGGGAAATTATAGCACGCCGAGGTGTGTTTCGCGAGCGGAGCGAATTAAAGAGAACCTGTGAGGAATGCGCTAACTATCGCGATATAAATCAGCGATCGTTCAGAAATAATTTGCGCGAACGACACGAGCGTGCGTGTGACGGCCTTTAAGTGTGGAAGACGTCGTTAACGGTCAATACAGGGTGTCTCGAAATCACCATCAATTTTCAAGAACGCTAAATGCGCTGTCCGTCGAGCGATTCGCGGTTGACGAATTGCAAAGGAAAAAAGAAAAGCAGAAATACTTAACAGACTATAACAAATCATCCAATGATAACAATAGCGGGACATCTTGCGGAACACCCGGTGCACATATGTCAATACACGAAGAACGATTTTTGCGAGCCGGTCATACGATCTCGAAGAACGATCGTCCGCCTGACCTTTCTTGCATTAATTTATTAATGAACCGTTAGATCGCGGTCGCTGCATGTGTGTACGCATTTGTATGCGTGTGTATATGCGCGCGTGCATGGCGGTGTATCGATCGATGGCTGTTGACACGCCGAGGCATCCTGCCTTTTTCTACTGTCGTCTACGCGCGAGTTCTCTGTCAGAATCGATTTACGATTCGACGTGCGACGACACGTTCCTCATACTGTGTGTATCGTATATGTGTCGTATGTGTGCGTGTTCATCGAGCCTTGGACGCATTCGTGTTCAAAAAGCTCTTTTTAAGGAGTTCTCATGTTTCTTCTCTCCTTCTCTCTCTCTCTCGCTCTAAACTTCCGTGCGCTTCTCTCTTGGAAGTTATGAAACTTCATTACTCCGGATATCGAGGTCTGAATGTTCTCCAGATCTTTGTGACCTATTTGAATCTTTTACCCTTCGACTCTGTTGACATTCTCGCCATACCTCCGGGGCAGGGAGAGGGTGACCGCTGCGGACCCATTGGCAGTCGACCCTCTTCTTCACCCGTGGAGTTATTCGGCTAATCTTGGATCATCTTCCGGTGGATCCCCTTTCGCTGACGCTACCGACGAAATCTTACGCAAAGCCAATGGATAAATCGAGTTGGTGTCCTCCTATTCAAGTCCTAAACACCGCTGCGAGCCGAATTTCGCTTCATCGCGCGAATAATACAACGATACTCCGCTCAATTCGATCCGCGACAATCGCGACCAAACTCGTCGGAATTACTCCCTCCCGTGTAATGTGCGGGAAACACGAAAAGGGGGAAAGAAGAATAGAGCACGCGACGATTGCGAAAAAGTTTGCGCATCGTCCAGGAGACACCCTGTATGTAAGGTGCTATACCGCGCCGCCGTTCTCCAGGTCTCTCCGTTGGCCGACCGCGTTACCTTGAACGGGGTCGGCCGCGTGTCGCCAGCACGTAAATAAAATACGCACGCCGCCGCTGGCATGCCGTTTCGCGAAATTTCTGCAAAGACGCCGCGCGATTATGCAACTGCGTGCCGATTGCAGCCTCCCCCCTTCCCCCTCCGGGCACGTACACACGCGCAATCTCATCGCGCGACATAACTTGCGTTACGTGTGCGTTTCTTCGCCCGCATTTTCTCTTAAGCTCCTGTCACACTACGGATTGGAGATGCAGAATTGCGGATTGAAGATTAGATCTCGACGAATCAACGAACTTGACTTGCTTTGTTCCAGTTGGTCAAGTTCCAATCTTCAATCCGCAATCCTCAGTCTCCGATCCGTAGTGTGACACGAGCTTAACGTGGCACGAAGTGACGGTATCACATCGGTTCTCTTTCGGTTGTCGTCGCCCGCGTTCTCTACGAACGACAACGCGGCCGATCCCCTCGCGTTAAACTTCGTAATCGCTCGTGGAGTTATTAAGTTCGAAGTGACTCCGTATGTGCGGCGCGCGCGCGCACACCGAGTGCTTTCGCGCTCTGCAAAAATTTTCTGCGATGAACTGCCACTTAGAGAGAAGGGAAATTCCCACGGAACCGATCGCGAAAATGTCGCCAGCTGCGAACTGTTGGATATTTCAAAATTAAACTGTGGATGACGGAAAAATTTAGGGGCCGATCAGAATAGAGGGAGACAGTGCTTAGAGGGGCGCTGCGCGTAGAAGAGAGCGAGAAAATTGACCAGACAACTTTTAGAGAGAGAGAGAGAATAGAAAAAGTTAAGAAAAATAGAAGGTAACACGAAGAAATAGAGACAGAAGTACAGAGTTAGAGCGGGACAGAGCGAGGAAATAGGATAAACAAACGAAGATAAGACAGAAAAGGATAGAGCGGGAACAGAAGCATGAGATACATAAGAAAAGGCAGTCGAAATCAGAGAACGGACGGTACGAGATTTTATCTGACTACCTGTAATTTTGTAGAGCACAGAGAGAACGATTTATTTGCTTAGTTTACATCGAGTGGACTAAACGCAGACTGACCTATACTGTAACCAATCGCAGTTGACTTTTACAAGAATAATCGACTGCGATTGGTCACAGTATAGGTCAGTTCGCGTTTAGTCCTCTCGGTGTAAACTAAGCAATTGAATCAAATAAATATTTCTTTGGAATAGTCCAAACAAATTATTTGGTTGACACAATAAAGATATTTCTTTGGAACTAAGTCGCAAATAAATATTTTTGTTGCGTCAAACAAAATTTTGTTCAATCAAAAAATTTGTTTGGACTATTTCAAAGAAATGTTTATTTGATTCAACTAAATTATTCTCTCTGTGCACCTGAGAGAGCATTATCCGTTAAAATTTATTGTTGAATCAACTGTTGGTGTCGTACTTAAAATTCTCGTGTGGCTCATAGTTCTTAAAATACCTCTCCGCAAAAAGACGATACCATATCGCGCACGAATGGAATTCGTCGGCTGTGTATGTGAGGAAAAAGCTAACGGCGCATCCTGAACAAATTATTTTTCGTTAGACCTTACAGACAACTCTTTCGACCCCTTCGGGTGAAATTTTTCGCTGGAAATGAGGAGAAACTCACTCAAGGCGATGGCAAAAGTGCACGGAAAAAACAATATGATTGATCCATATAGAAATCTGGTTGTGCCAACCAGATTCAATAGTAAAATACGGAACAACTACTTATGTGGTTGCTGTAACCAAAGAGCAATGGCTGAGTTACTTATGTTGCAGCCGTGATAATACATGGTTAATACAAACACGACTCATTACGCGGCAACTACAGATGTATATTTATACACTCAGAACCAGTTTTTCACATGTATATATCTCTAGCTGTGCGCGTAGTGAATTGCTTTTGTTTTCTAACATCGCTGCTTTGCAATATAGCATTGATTAATGCAACTATATCGATATTTAGCTTGTCTATACAAAATGATCCCCTTAATAATTTGTTGCCACAACACGCTTCAACTTCATTGATGTAGTTGACACACCAAAGTAAGTAAGTCAAATCGACCATACACATAACTATCATACAAAGATATATAGAATGGTGCAGCTATTTGCTTACAACTAAATATTTTTTGTTAGGTGCACTACATCTCTTTTTTTTGTGTACCGCCACTCCCGGACTGTTCATATTCCTCGGAATAAAACGCCATTCAAAAGGAAAAAAATTCCTCGGAGACAACTGTGAAAACATCGCCTTTCGCGATCACAGAAATGGATGCCTGGATATCTCGCTGAAATTTCGAGCAAATTTGTCATCCATACGAGCGAATGTTTCAGTCGATTAAATTGAATTTGTTGCTGTGACGGCGGAGTACGTCAGAGGCGCTTTTCAATTTCGTATAAAATATTCACTCCACGATTCAGAATGCAGGCATTCACTTTGTATTGAAAGAAGTCACTCGGCTTCCAGCGACTCGGTTGTCACTCCACTTTTCCAATAGGCAATTTCACTGAAAGAAATTCAGAGCTCTCTCTCTCTCTCTCTCTCTCTCTCTCTCACTCGCTCGCGTTAGAGCTCGAGAATGACTGGTGAGTAAGAGACGTGGGGAAACGGAGGAAATCGTGGTTAAAAATGACCTCAGAGATCCCGTAGCGTTCCGAGCGTACGGAACGAAGCGTTGGTATCCCCGATGGTATATCTCCTTCGTCGTCCCCTTTCGGTACAAGCCCAAGAGAAGCTCTGTGGGGTCCTAGCCGGCGGCGCGACGGAAAAAGACGCGCGATGCAAAATCGATAGTCCGGCACCTTTATGGTGCTCACGGTTCGACGAGGGCCGTGGGAAATTGCCGTGGATCTCCGCGTAGAGCTCTGCTCCGGAGTATCGGCGGCCGTGGCGAGACACGACGGTGTCTTTGCCCCTTTGCCTTTGAAAAGTTGCTGGGCACGAGCGAGCGACGCGATTACGCCTGCTCCTCCTCCTCCTCTTACACAATGGTCCTACGCGCAATAATACCTGACCTGACCGCGTTTACGAGCAAATGCGGACCGGCGAAACTGGATCGTCGTATTTCCAAGCGGCTAACTGGCTCGAAACCCGCGTACGAGTGACGCCGTGTTATCGAGGTCAATATTCCGAGGTCTGGACGAGGGTACCCCGCGTGGGAAGGTCGTTCTCGCTTGTGGAAAAATTCGATTCGCCCCACCATCGAAGTCGCGGTAAAGTGAAATTCTCGCGCAAGAGGTGGATATCTGATGTAAGAACGTTTAAATGTCCCCAAGGACCGATTTTTCCAATCACTTGCTACGCCAAGTCATATGTCAAGTTAAGCCATATGTCTGTTTTTCCTTCAAATTAGGCAAATATATGATTTAATTTTTGATTAGCTCACTAAAAAGTTCCCTAAGAGTCGTATTAAGCTGTCACACTAAAAGTTGATTAGCTCACTAAAAATTGCCCCTAAGAGTCGTATTAATAGCTGTCACTTTTGAAACTTCTCTCAGGTAAGATAGTCAGACCAGAATTTGGAGTTAGACATGAGTTTATCAGTTGAATTGCAATTACAGATATAACGTCGCGGATATTGTAGCATTTAAATGAAAAACTCCGACGTAACTTGAAAGTCAGGTCTGAGTATCTCACGCGAGACAAATTTCAACTGGGAGTTATTAATACGGGCCTAATTAAATAAAGTCGAGAATTGGAAGAACTAAGCGGAAGAGTTGCGCAAATTTTTCTGCACAAGTCGCAAGCGAGTCGAATAAGAACGATGCCGCGTAGGAAGGTCATTTTCTCATCTAAAGAAATTCGATTAGTCCTGTCGAAGTCGCAGCCTCTGGGCAAAGCAACCGCGGAAATCGTCACGGGAAAGCTACATATCTAATATAGGAAACTAAATATCTAATATAGGAACAATAAGATACCTGAAAGAAAGTCAACCAAGAAGAACCCAGTCTCGGGCTTGCGCAAATTTTGTTGTCATAATCCAGCCAGTGGAATATCTCTTTTTATCTATGCAGAGCCTTCAATTCCGAAATATTTCTCTATTATCCGCGACCCGGATTTCCGCGTTCAGGTATCTACGTGGAGTTCCGATATCACGATCGATATTGCGGTGTCGTCCGGTCGCGCGTGAGCTACGAGGATTAGCTTGTTCGGACTTCATTCAGGGACTCAATATGATAGCGAGAGAGTCGTTGTCTGTCGTCGCGGCCGACGACTACTCGCTTAGGAATTATTCAGATAATATCACCGTTGATCCGGCTTTAGGAGGCGCGAGTAGCCGGCGGCTTGTTTTATTACAACGACTCGCTTATATTCGCGACGCTCGCGTGCTCCGCAAGCTTCTCTTCTCCGCGAACGATCCGCGTAATCTACGCTTTCACGCGCGCATCTGCCTTGCACCTACTGCGGTGATGATAATTATCGTATCGATAGAACATCGCCACGCTACGTGCATATCGTTAGCGAAAGGCGGCGAGACGAGAGAGTCTCTCGTCGCGACTGGAAACTATCCCTCGACTGGATTTTCCAACGATGAAATTTTCCGTGTGCGAAATCGAGAGTTTTCGCGCTCCCTTCGGGAAATCGTGCTCGGTTACGCGATTATGGTTCTGTTACGAATCTCTCTCTCTTGTACGGTTGCGGTTTAATCCGTATTTGCGTGAAGACCTACGCAATTAAGCTTCGCGCACGTTTGTGGAAACTAGGCTAAGAGTCGTATTCGTTGACTCTGTTACAGTTATTGACAACGCTCGATAGACGAACGCGTTTCAGCCCGCATGAATAGCGTCCAGAAATATGAGAAAAGGAATCGTGTCAGCCTTCCGACGTAGTTTTAGATGAAGGCATTCTCGAGATTCTCGTTGTGTCCTAAGCAAACTTACACTCCGAGGAAAGTGTTGATGGCTAGGGATTATAATTGCACAGCGAAATGGTTAGAATGCTTTTGGCAACGAATGCTACAAGAATGGCTGACTATGATTAATTTCGAAGTAAATGGTGAGCTTCCATTGGGAGGAAAGTGTTTGAAAATTGTGACTGTACCAATGTGGAAATTACGCATTGAAATGATTATAGTCGGGACACACCCATTTCTGCAGTGTGAACGTTACAAAAATAGCTGTCCTGACTATAATTTCGAAGTAAATAGTGAGTTTGCACTAAGAGGAAGGTGTTTGAAAGTTGTGACTATAATTGCACATTGAAATGATTAAAGAACGGACACCCATTTCTGTAGTGTGAACGTTACAAAAATGGCTGTCTTGACGATAATTAATTTTGAAGTAAATGGCGAGCTTGCACTGAAAGGAAGGTGTTTGAAAGTTGTGACTATAATTGCGCATTGAAATGATTAAAGAACGGACACCCATTTCTGTAGTGTGAACGTTACAAAAATGGCTGTCTTGACGATAATTAATTTTGAAGTAAATGGCGAGCTTGCACTGAAAGGAAGGTGTTTGAAAGTTGTGACTATAATTGCGCATTGAAATGATTAAAGAACGGACACCCATTTCTGTAGTGTGAACGTTACAAAAATGGCTGTCTTGACGATAATTAATTTTGAAGTAAATGGCGAGCTTGCACTGAAAGGAAGGTGTTTGAAAGTTGTGACTATAATTGCGTATTGAAATGATTATAGTAAGGACACCGATTTTTGCATTGAGAACGCTACAGAAACGCATATCCTAATTTATTTATGTGATAAATAAAGATATCTATAGTTTCAGCGAGATTAGCCATTTTTATGTCGAACGAACGTACATTTAGAAAAAAATATGTAAAAATTAACAAATATTTACTAGGTAAGATGAGTAAACAATGCACGGTTTAAATGAAAAGAATTTTGATTTAAGTAAATATTTTAATGGTCCCATCTAATAAATATTTTTTTCTCAGTATAATTATTCTTCCAACGGAAAACTGAGTTCATACAAATAGTGCTCTCGATTCGCGGCGCTTTTTCCGCGTTGGTTGCCCGCGCACACATCATTGAGAAACGAATAAACATATCTCGCGGCGTGTTGCGAAGCTACGCGTTCGTTTGTTTAGCTCGCGCGATATCTCAGCGTGTAAATGATAACGCGGAAGCGTGTCCGCGAAATGCACGGTCTGCTCGATTCGCGCGCAAAAAGGGAGCCGCGATATGCGTTCGCTGGAAATTTACGATTCATGATTCGCGGCTCACGACGGTGCGACGCCGTGGAGACGCGAGGGCGCATCTCCAAATGTTTGCACTCGTGGTAAACAGATAGTGCAATTATTGGCGAATTCACGACCGTGCGATCCGTATATGCTTCGTGAAACTTCGATTATTCTTGCACCTGCAAGCGGCATGTGAATTCGACTCGTTAATGGCCACATTAACGCGCGCGGTTGCTTGATCGTCGGATTTAACGCGGATCGCGACGGAGAGGTCTCACGGGCGATTCAATAAAGTCTCGATAAGGATATTCTCTCTCGCGTCGCCGCCGTGTGGGCGTCCTCATTGTCGCCGCGTCATCCTATATAGCCCTTATCGTTATCGGCGCACATCCCATGAGAGATGACGCCGATTTCGATAAACACGGGCGCATGAACGCTGCGCCTCTCTTTCTCTCACCAATTAATTGTCATCACGATCACTATCGTTGATTTAACGTTCAGTCGTTGACGAAAAGAATAACCCCTTAGTTACGTAACGAGTGGAAGTATAATAGCGTGAGTACAGATTCATACTAAGAGAACAAATTGTCCATCTTGTTACAAATCACACACACATTTCCGGCAGCAATTAATTTTTTTTATTTTAATAACATTTTTATTTTATCAACTCCATGTTCTCTATTGGAACAGATTTTTGTTTCAACAGGAAAGTGATAACAATATATATATACAAGATTATGAGTAACATTATTGCGCAATATGTATTATAAAAGTGGCTTTTTCTGATTTATAATTGTTTCACCATGCAATTGGAATTGTAAGGACCAAACTTTTCTCTCGATGTACAAAGTATTGTTCTATTTGTTTAAAATTGTCTGTTGGAAAACCAATTTTTTGTTCCAACACGAAAGTAGTACACGGAAAAAACAATTCTGTTGGTGTAACCGAATTTTTGGTTACTCAGAGATCAGACGAAAACTCGACTGTGGGAACAGGAAAATTCCTTTATGAGGCTTCTGTATAATCAATTGTTATCAGCTGTCTCAACCGAGTTCTAATATCGTTGAATGTTCAGACGAATATTTTCGGTTGCGAACAACAGAAATATTAGTAACAGAGATATCGCTTCTAGTCACCTAATTTTCAGTTGGTTCCCATTTGGTTGCACCAACTGAAATTTTTTTGCGTGTAGCATTACCTACATACAAGATTGCTAGTAACATTATTGTATTTTATAGTAACATGTACTAAAACTTTTCCTGACTAATTATTTCACCATGCAATCGCAGTCATAAATACGGACTAAACATTTATCTCAATGTACAAACTATTCAATCGGATTATACAAATTATTGACGCGAATTACTCGGCGTGTCCGGCGTGCTTCGTCGTGCAGAAACCGCCCCGATTTTCTCGATATCGCGCTTTCCGCGTGCGCGTTCGCGATCGGCAGCTGACGGTGGACCGATCGCGAGAATCTGAAAACGAGCGATTACAGGCGCGATACACGATGATGGTCGGGTTAATTCCGTACCAGCCGCGGGGTGCACTGACCTTCGGCCAAGAACTACGGTCCTTCTAGGCGAGATTGCTCGCAGCAGCCCCTCTCGTCTCGTCCAACTTTTCGACAACAATTTTCGCGAGAGGGTATTTTCACGCTCCTCCGTGTGTAACGGAAAAGATGCAGAGAGAGAAAGAGAGAGAGTGGGAGGGAGAGAGAGATGGGATCATTCCGCGAGAGTCATTATTGTCCCGTATTGTCCGCATTTATACTTGTTCCCTCAATTTATCGGCCCAATTTACAAAAGCCGCCTTCATTTGCGAAAGAGGGTTAAATCTGTCCGCGGAGCCGCGCATCTGCCGTGCCGAGAAACGGGTCTGTGTGTGTGTGTGTGTGTGTGTGTTCGCACGTGCACACGCACATGTATACATCTACACACACGCATACACGCACAAGTTTACACGCTAACCCGACCAGCCCGACCGGGATACGTCCGAGGTCGACGTCTCCGCACTCACCATGACGAATGTTACTCGATACTTCGTGTTACTGTCCACCGGTGGAGCTTTTTGTTTCACGGTCCTTCCTCTCCTCGTCTTCCTCTCATCTCGAGTCGAACAGTTCTGCTCCGTGCTGAGATCAGTCGTCTTCGAGGAGCATTTCGTCTTTGTCCTCAACACGTCATCGTCGCCGTCGTCGTCGCCGTTGTTCCTGCAAAATCGTGCGATTTCATCTGACGTGGACCGGTTTAATGATCAAACAAGACGCGCGCTATATCGAATCGACCCGGAAGCGAGACCACGTCGAGTGTGTCTCTCCCATGGACGGAACCCCGGCGCTGACGCGCCGTGACGATGAGAGAAGCCCCGGCATTAATAAGTGATCTCTCGCACGGGGATTTAACAGCGTTAAACGGGCCGCGAGAACAGCCGTTTGTCTTTGCGGATGTGGCGGCGGTGAGCGCGTATTAACTCGGTGAACGAGTCGCGCCTACGTTCGCTCCCTATTTTTCATATTTCTCGTGAAATGCCAGACGACAACGACGGGATGCAAGGTTAACCAACCGGTTCGTGACATTCGATTCCCTCGATCGAGCACGTCGATCTCCGCGCGTCCGGTCGCGGTCCGATATCGCGGTCTCGCGCGATATCGCGTGTAATAGAAATGCATATTGCGGAAATCCGCGCACGGACAGACGCATTCGCAATTATTTGCCGACTTATCCTCGAGATACCACGGCTCTTTAAACCTGTGCATCCTCGCGACCACCGATTCATGCTTCAATGGGGATCTTCCAAGTTCCTAATACACTGAGAGAAAAAAATAGTTGGAATAACTATAATCTCACTATATTTTATAGTTTGTTTCGGCCTCAAACATATATTTATAGTTCATCTAAACATGAAGATATAGTAGAATGAACATAGATTTATAGTCACCATCTTATTATTCTATATATATGGTAAAGCACCTTTTGGGAATATAGTTACATGTACCTATATTTGCCAAATATTCCAATTGTATTAACTATATAAAATAGTTAATTTCACTTACCATTCAATATTTGTTACCTTACTATATTTTTTATTTCAAATAATTACAATTCTTGGTAAACATTTTATACGGGTCAGTTATACTATGCTTATATTGTAAATATTACAAATAATATGGTAACATTTACTATAAAAATTATATTTCTAACTATAATCTTTTTACTATGCCATTATAGTTTCAAATATCAT
>NW_022639475.1:1328767-1340498 GCF_010583005.1 Odontomachus brunneus
CGCAAATATACTACACGCAAAAAAAATCTCAGTTGATGCAAGCGAATAGGAAAATTAGGTGATCAGTATTGGGATTCTGTAACTCGTTATTGGAGTTAACGACAGTTTCGTTATCATTGCGCAGCTTTTCTACGGTATACAAAAGCTGCGGTATACAACGATAACGAAACTGTCGTTAACTCCAATAAGTTACAGAATAGGGCTACAGAAGCGATATTTCGGTTTTGAAATATTTCTGTTGTCGCAACCGAAAATATTTGTCTGAACATTCAGTGATATTAGAACTCGTTCAAGCAACTGAGAACAATTGACTATACAGAAGCCTCATAAAGGAATTTTTCTGTTCCCACAGCCGAGTTTTCATCTGGTCCCTGAGCAACCGAAAATTCGGTTGCACCAACAGAATTGTCTTTTCCGTGTAGTTATTTCACGAACGTTTTTAATTACTAGAGCAGCACAGGCGCGTGCTATCTAGTTTTCGTGCTGTAGATATAAATTATAACTATAATATGTAAATATTAACAACCATACAGAAAGAACGATTTGGTTAAATCAAATAAACACTTCTTTGGAATAGTCCAGACGAATTTTTTGATTGATCGAAGAAAATTTTGCTTGACGCAACAAAAATATTTATTTGCGGCTTAGTTCCAAAGACATATTTTTGTTTTGTAACCAAATAATTTTGGACTATTCCAAAGAATAAGTTTGGACTATTCCAAAGAAACGTTTATTTGATTCAACAAATCGTTCTCTCTGTGCACAGGATCGGAAAACATGAAAAATATTAACATACATAAAAAAGCAAATTGGTTTCTTCTTCATGCGCTTAACGCTTTCCCTGCGTTAGAAGAGGTTTATTGAACCTCTAGAATATTGGTATCTAGAATTTATACAGATCTTTGAAATATCAGATCCTTGAGTCGCTCGCTCATGGCTCGTCGATCCCGTGGATCCCCGATTCATAAATTGTACATTCACGCGGGACAACTTGGAGAGTTACGTTCATGGGATCCATGGACACGGACGCATGACGTCATCCCTTTTATTATCGAGGGGTTGGAAGTGCGCCTGCTATCGGCGGAACGGACGCGTCGCGCCCCGATACCCGTTCCCGCCGATTTAGCTCGGAGCGGAGCTGAGGGTCGTCGACGAAAATATCCTCAGGGTTGATCCTCGTTCGAACGAATCTTCAACGAACGCGACGGTTTCAACACGAGAACACGTAACACCGACCGGCCTATACAGGCTGAATCCGCGAATTTCCCTCGAAATCGGACAGACCGCGTCGACGCGACCTCCTCAAACGCACGTCGTCGTTCGCATTTCGACGGGACACCCCGTATAAATCACCTGCTTTCACTCGACGAGGAAGGAGGTAGGTAGGTAGGTAGGTAGGTGGTAGGATACGTCGAGCGTGCGATCGAGAGCGTGAAATTCGTGGCGCGTGAGATCGGGCTTCGGTTTCGCCGATCACTAATTGCCGAGGCGCGGCGAGCCGATTCCCGCTTGTTGTGTCCGGTCTGTGTCTGTCGGTTTGTCTGTCTGCCCTGTCTGCCTGGTGTGTGCGCCACTCGCACGATAATATTGATCAAGCTGCCGCTGCCAAGCCGACGAGGACGACGAGAAGGGGCCGCGAGAGCCGTTCGTGTGAGTCACTTCGAGCTGAACCGATTCTGCCAGCCGAAGAAACTGGATCGCCGCGAAATGCTCGCAGAAGGTGGACGTAGAAGACGGAACGCGGTAAACCTCGCTAATGAAGAACAAGTGCCTTTAAGGGTGCCCGTTGCTCGCTTCTTCGCGCTATGTTACCTCGAGAGCACGACCTCGTACCTAGTTGGATTTGCTTCAGCCGAAAGAAGTGGCCCCTTCGTCTCCTCGTAATGAAAAGTCCCGTTGATTTCTCCTTTCGCCTTAAGCCCTTGTCCGCAATCTTGTTTTAAGACGTAAGCCGTAAGAAATTGACCAATTGTGGTTGATTTTTAGAAGAATAATCGACTGTGATTGATCAATTTCTTACGGCTTACGTCTTAAAACAAGATTGTGGACAAGGGCTAACGTTTTGCTGGCTTTTGAGCAACAAGGCAAGAGGGGCCAAAAACAGGATACAATCACTTAAGCAATACAATCACAGATATTATCCAATACAGAGATATGACACACACGCTTTAGCAAATAAATCGATCAACAGTTCAATAAAACTTGAATTTTCAACATTCTTAACACTCACAAAACGAAGATATTCAAATTATTTCATTCCAAATGTTCCTTTATTGGAACTGCGACTGATAATGAGCACAAAGGATTAAAGTAAAGATACCAGGGAACAAGTTATTGTAAATATTGTCTAGAAATGCGAAGTGATATAGCATTTATTGTGAATAATACTTTGGTTGCAGCAACCAGATATCGTCATTGTAACTCAACAATTACTCTGTGGTTGCAGCAACCACACAATTATTCCATATTCTGTTGAATCTGGTTGACATAACCAGATTTATGCATGAGTCAATGTTTTTATCGCATAAGATCTATATAAATCGTCGGATTTGTTGCGAGTGCTCAATCAAATCAGCGATTGATCAATTGCTGTTACATTTGCGACGAAAGCTCACGCTGTCGGGAGACACTCACGATAGCTTTCACATACTGCAAACAGAAGGTCAGGTTTCCCTTCTACATCTCATAACATCAATATTGAAACTTTGCAACCGCGAGAGAGATGCGATAGGATTAGCCGAAGAAGACAGGCCGAGATAATCGGCTCCTGCGGCAGCAATGGCAGCAGGTGCCTCGTCAGCAACATTGTTCTCGCGAGTGAAAGCCCGCGACGACGAGATTCCCGCTATGTGGAGTGTCGTGACGGTGAGGAAGGAAGGAGGGGGGAGGGGGACCGTCGTTTCTCGCGTGGCGGATAAATATTTTCGTCGCGATGTCGCAAAAACGCCGAGAATTTCGACGGCGCACCTCTGCATTACACAAAATGCAAGAAGACCAGAGGGTGATGACTTACCGACGAACTGCCGTGGCATCACACAAACACACACGACATACACACATACTCGCAGCAGGCAGGATATAAATATCGCGCGCGTGAGCGCCAAGCGATCCCTGATGAGAGCAGCGCCTAGCTTTTCAGCACGTTGCTCCCGTATATAACGCATAAACGTCGATATAATTTATTCAACCTGTCGTTAGTGACCCCAACGACTCACATCCTTCCCTTATCGGTGACCCGAATACGAGTTCTCGCCTGTGTCGACTCTCCTCTACCGGAGAGTTCTCCCGTGCTTTAATTAGCCGCACGTGGCTGGCCGGCTGGCTGACTGGCGATCCGCCCACGTTCCACCGGAGGATTATAATTGTTATCCGCACAAATGTGGCTAGACGGATCAGCGACTTCGAGTTATCACGTCTGAGTTAATCGCACGAATCCGTGAAAAATTGAAAATAAAACACGCATGTAAATGAAGTTATATTTTAGTGCCTTTCTCTCTCTCTCTCTCTCTCTCTCTCTCTCTCTCTCTCTCGAGTGAAATGCCGCTCGAGAAGTAAAATGTCGATTCAATTCGAGTGATTTTTCACTCACAGAGAATGAATTTTCTACAATAAATCGTCATTGAATTTACTTCAGGTTTGAGTTAATTTGTTAT
This sequence comes from Odontomachus brunneus, assembly GCF_010583005.1. NCBI lineage: Eukaryota > Metazoa > Arthropoda > Insecta > Hymenoptera > Formicidae > Odontomachus > Odontomachus brunneus. The sequence continues at coordinate 1,332,421 of NW_022639475.1, forward strand.
ACACTTACTCTTATAATTAGACACATGTCTGAGAGTTAAAGGTACCATCCTCACTCTTGTGTAAATTTTCTGTAAATTCCTTCAAGCGAAATTCCCCTGGAAAAATCGAGTGACGGCCGAGAATCACTTGAAATGGAGCGACCTTTCATTCATAGGAAGAGCAAATCGTTCCACTCTGCATCGAGCAAATATTTTCATTCGAATTTGAAGAGTGAATCGTCGACGTCACACGGAATCAAGTCCTGCGGATCAGTCGTACTTTGTTTTCATTGACGAAGATGCGTCGTGCTGACTCGCGATTGCGATTTGCATTTCATTGCGCGGCTTCGATGTAATTCCTCGTATAGAGGCGTGGAATGACATTTTCCCGCAGAGTAGAAGACCGGGGGAAGAAGATGGAATTTCAGATGCGCGTGTGTTCTCGCACGCGATTGCGAAATCGCCGCACGTCGCGACATTAGCATAAACTCTTTGTTGTTGGTGACGTTGCTCGATCCGCCGGGATCGCTCGATATCGCCTCGGCTTCTAACGCGTCGGTATGCGCTTCTCCCCGATGAGCCACCGTGAAACGACGTTAGAATGTCGACGCAGCCATCTCTGGTAGACTGTTTTACGATCGGCACGAAAATTTACGAAGTGACAGAAAGTGGAACTGTATGTTGTGTCCAACGTTAAATAATTTATGTTTTTTCTCTTCTCTCACTCTTTCTCAATTTTTTAAGGTGGATTCTCACTTAAAACGAGTGAAAATTTAAAAGTTAAATCACTTGATTTCGAATAACTTGGTTATCAGTCTACTTCCTCGATGGAATGTTGTTCGAAGAAGTCTAGAGAGAGAGAGGGATAGAATCATTTTTATCTTTTATTCGGAGAGTATCAGCATATTTTTTCTTCACCTTGTATAACCAAGAAAGGAACTTAGTTTACAATTATATTCCTTAACTATACACATCTCCATCCATTTCTTATCTCTATTATCTAATTACTATCCGATCTCTGCACTTCTCTCTTTATTTATTTTTTTTCTTCAATTTTCTTTCATATCTTGTTGATTTTATTATACCATTCTATACTTTTTACTAACTTCATAAAGTAATTCTTCTGCCTTTTTCTTCACTTTATGTGTCTCCTTTAACTTATATCGCTAAGGAGTTTTCCATATCCTATTATCTTTCTTATATTTTAATCTTCTTACTTGTATAGCACCTGTGCCAACAGTCCTTATGTCATCTTTCTTCTGCTTATATCTTTATTTTGCTTTCTTATTCTACCCAATGACCAAACCCTACCCTTTCCACTTTATTTCTCATATCCTCTTCTTCCTCCATACTTTATGTATTTCTATGCGTATACGTGTCTGCTTTCTATTATTACTTATTATATATTTACTCTATCGATAAAATTTCCTCTGTATTACCATACAGTATTACTTAAGCTTGCCTACGCTATCCTAACTATCCGTTCTCCTGACACCATAACCTCTATTATCTATGTACTTTTTCTACCTTGAATCTTGCTTTCCTACGTAACGCCTTGTTTCGCCTTCACTTACACACTCTATCTATGCACTCATTCTCTTACATAATTTCCCCTTGAATTCTTTCCTGGACTCAATATCAAAATATATCAAACTCATGCATCAACCATCCACTTGCACACCATTTAACAAGGAACACTAGGCAACTCAAAAATTCAAAAAATTCTGAAACTTTGCAACTTATGTGCAGCTTGTGTGCAAGTAGAGTTCATCCGTAACACAAAACTATTTTTTGCTCGTGCGGAATTAGTTTTAGGGGGTAAAACATCCCTTTGAAAAAAAATTGGTTTTTTTCTTTTGAAGCAAATATCGTCGAAACTATAAGAGATAGAAAAAATTTTTCAAAGAAAAAATTGAATGATTTCAAGAGTACTTTAGAACTATAATAAAAAAGTTTGTTTTAATTGTATATTTATTGTATACTCCCAACCCCACTCCTATTTAAAAAAATTTTTTATTACAGTTCCTAAAGTACTCTTGAAATCATTAAATTTTTACTTTGGAAAATTTTTTCTATCTCTTACAGTTTCGACGATATTCGTATCAAATGAAAAAAACCGATTTTTTTCAAAGAGATGTTTTACCGCCTAAAACTGTAATTCTGCACGAACAAAAAATAGTTTTGTTACGGATGAACTACTCTACTTGCACATAAAGTTTCAGAATTTTTTGAATTTTTGAGTTGTCTAGTATTCCTTGTCTTTTGTTTTCTCTCATTTGACAAAATAATGTCTTGCTTTTAATCAAGATTTTCCGTAAGAGAAGATAATCGAATTAAATAAATGAAGGAAGTATAAAATCCAATCTCAAACGCGCTCAAGGCACTAAAGCACAGAGCAATAAGCCGAGCGAGGAACTCACCAAAGTCATGAAGTCGCATCGATTTGCGCGCAGGGGGTAGTGACCTTGTCTTTCTTGCGTACGTGGACTTGTTTCACGCGTGACCATATGGTCGACATGTGCCGGCCCTCGTAAGCGCACGTGTGCGCACCAGGATGCGGCCGCGAATGAGCGTGAATAATCGCTAAAATCGGCATGGGATTCCAGTCATTGTCGCTCTTTACCACTTACCATTGCCGTCGGCTGGCAGGCATGAAGGAAAAGAAAGACCTCGCGTAAGATCCAGTTTGTCGTGGAGCGCGCTAAGGGGATTCCTCCGTAGCTCGAGTCGTCCTCGATGTCGTGCGTTTCCCCGGCGTTGTGAACGCACTTTAACACGTATCATGTTGCACGTAGGATTAGCGAGACCGCAGTTGTTCCAAAGGTTACGCATGACTCACGGAGCTGGCGAGTCGCCGAGCAAAATCATAGGAAATCGCTCTCCCTTCGCTCAAACCTTTGAGAAACGCGATGAATCCGAGAGATTAACACTTTGCGCTCCGAGTTACACCTTCGCTTCGTTCCTCTTTATAGTCGACACATGAAAGTTCAGTTACTTCACGACAGTAACGTGTAGTCCGCGTTTAATTCGATATTTTAATATCTGACCAAAGAAACAACGAGTCAGTTTCTTAATAATTTAAATAATGTAATTATTATAATTAGATAAATAATAACATGATAAAATAAAATATATATTATATAGAGTATTCATGTGTATATAAAAATTGATATATAAAATCTGCTGGAAAAGAAATGCAATAACATGCGGTGATGCACATACATCGAGAGAGAAGATATTTACAAAATGAACAATATTTATTGGATAATAATATATCAATTTAAATCTAAGTTCTTTTATTTAAATAGAATAAACAATTGCTTTCATGAAAAACTAAAGTTTTAAAAAAATATATATTTTCTTATTTGAAAAATATAAAAATACTATAAGTAAATATGTTTTATTAGAATTTACCAAATAGTTTTTATTTCTTATTTTTTCATTTGGTATAGGTATATTTCGATGTAATAAGACCGCAAAGAATTAAAATCCTCGATGAAGCATGATATCGTCGATTCTCCGCAATGCTCTGTAATTCTGTTCGAGAAACAGAAATTTTTTGAGTTCCCAATGAAAGATTCTCCGGGAATTTATTGTATCGTTACATATCTGTAAACGCTTCGAATAAGAACTGATGGGGGGTTTACTTAACGCGATTATCGACGGTATCCTTGGCGTTCCTGCAGATGCACTTGGACGCGGTTGAATGCAACCTGAAATAGGTGCAACGCGGGCGACGGGCGCGTTGCAAGGAAGGAGCGCGAGTGAGTCTTTCCGGTTTCCACTCGCCGAGAAACAGTGGTAGTAGTATTAGTAGTAGTATTAGTAGTAGTAGTAGTAGTAGTAGTAATAGTAGTAGTAGCAGCAACAGCAGCAGCAGCAGCAACGAGTACTCCATCGTTGCAGCGTAGTAGTGACCTTTCAGCTTCAGGATACTGCTTACCTTATGCAAGCCCGCAGTACACGACGGCGTGGCTGCGGTTTCATTCACAACGAGCACGCTTCGAGCCGCGCTCGATTCCTGTTAACACGGATACTTAGATTCAATAGAATATCGATGTTTACGTCCGCAGACAGGTATCGCAAATCGCATTCCATGAAAATGAGGAACACTCGAACGCGCGGTCCTTTTGCGAACGAATGCACAAAAATACGCTCACTTCTTACAATTCCATTATTCATTGAGATAGTGGAATTATAAGATGGATTATAAGATGGAAATAGGAAATTTGTTGCCGATATATTGCGATATTAATCGAATTAAATCTCAATTGGATCACATATATCGATATAATGTTTCATATGATTAGATTATAATTAACTTACATAAATATACAGGGCGTCCGATAATTCCTTGTGTAGTCGCAGTATAACCCATGAAACTGAATACAAAATTCTCGTACTATTTTACAAACAATCTCGTAAAATTTTGAATTATTAATTGAAGATAAATGTGTATGTGGTACGGCAGACGTGTTGTGATATTGACGTGTGTGCCGTGTTATTAATTAAATAGATGCGTTTATCGTGCGCGATCATCCCGTCAATCTCCCTGAATTGATAACTCAAAAATCCACGCGATTATTCGCAAAATGGTACAGAGCTTTTCTGTTCAATTTTACCTAATCTACAAGCACGATTGCAGGCGCCACTCATCTGCCGTATCGCGCGTGATCATTCGCCAATCTTCTACAATTGATAACTCCAAATTTCATACTTCTGATAACTCCAATTTTGGTTGCTCGCGAAATGGTAGAGGAATTTTCGCATGAAATAATAACCCCCGGAAGCAGAGATCGGCTGAGTGTACATATCTACGGTATTTCGCGCTGCTCTCACGCGCAATCGTTATGCAATTTTTATTACATCCCGGTGCTCTCGATTCGACGGCAGCCGTGTGAGATGAGTTGTCCGCTCGTTTTATTACTGGCCGCGGATGCCGCAATCTCGCTCGCCGTGCATTCGCGGCCGACGACTGAATGACCCACGCTCGACCGCGTGGGAGCTCAAATGAAATACAGATATACCGACGTGGCAAAGGGCTAAAGGGCTGCGATAGCTATGGTGACTCACGCCGTATACCCCATATGGTCGATCGACCTGTGTTGTGAGATTCTCCAGGATCGATCGCCGCGCCCGATTAGACGTTGCTTCGCAGTATAATTAACGATAACGATCTTTCGTAGATCGTTATTTCAAACGGCAATCACGATATCGTAATAATAGTATAGTAGCGGTAATAGATAATTAACGATGCGACTTACTTTCACTTAAGATATAACGCAAGAACGTCTGACGTGGAGAGGAGAATAGAAGACGCGCGAGAGACGCGAAATGGGTGCGTCACATGAGTTCAAGTACAATTTCCTCTGAGGAGAGAAAGAGACGGAGAGAAAGAGGAAGAGATTATTATTAGCCGCGTGGAGAGCTTTTCACGGTCCTCGTCGCAGGTGCAACATCCGGCAGGGAAATTGTTGCGATCGTCTTACGGCGGCTAATTGCTAATTAGGCAGCACAATGGAACGTTACGCACGTCGTCGACTTCGTCATTGTCGAAGTCATCATGTTTGATCACGGCCGTATCATTGACCGTGGTCGACGGCTGTGACGATTATTGAAGACTGCCGCTGACTGGTTGTCTTTACACAGTTTGATCGCCGCTCAACTCAAAAAAATAGTCTTGCAGCCACGCATAGGGAAAATTATTTAGATTAGCTGAGATGGATAAATGACTAGAAAACGCGATATCGCATATGCTGTGTTTAATCAATATTGATGATAGAAGTGGCATTTCTATCTGAACTTTTCATGAAATTTAGCAAGAGAATCTCTGTGTGGCATCCATCCAGATTAAAGGCCAGTTACACTTTTTATAAAAATTTACTGTGGTAGACGGAAAAACCAGCGACGAGAGACAAACGAATGTATAATCCTCACATCCATCTAAATTTGCTTGCAGATATTACTAGAATGCTGTTGCTGCAAATTCTACGTACCACAGACAATTTTGTTAACACAATTTTGCAGATACAAAGAAACAGCGATAAATTTTGACAGTGAGATTTAGAATTCTATCTGGACTAACAAAACATTCTTTTCAGTGGCGTATCGCTTCATTTAATTCCAAAAGACGAAGCTCAAGTTTCTTTAAATTACCTGATTTATGTGTATGTGCTTAAGTTACTGTATAAACTCATAGTTACATTGATTCTCCATTTTAACTCTCTAACCTTAATTTTTATCAAACCTTTACTACTTATATCTCCCAATTTACCATATCAATTACCATATCAATTACACAAACTTCATACACAATACTCTAAACTTTATCCTATTTTACATCTATTCTTTTGTCTTTCCTCTTTCTATCCATCCTCTTTACTACACTCTTTATTTCCCCCTCATCCTTTTGTCCCACAATTTTCTTCCATATCTTGTTAATTTCATTATTCCACTTCCTGCCAATCTCATGAAATGATTCCTACCTATTTTCCTTCATTTCCTATATGTTTCCTACATTGCTAACAAGAAGTTTTTTCTACATCCTATAACCTTTTTCTTACTCTTTATATTTTACCCTTCTTACTTGCACTGTCCCCCAATTCTTCTTCCGTATATGTTTATTTTGCTTCCTTACATCATTCGATAACTAAATTTTTCTTTTTTATTTCTTGTATCCCCTTCTTGTTCCTTGTGTATTTCTGTCCTCTATTATCATTGTACATTTCTGCCTTCTATATATTATACATTATCGACTATCGACTATACATTCCGACTATCGAGATAATTTTCTGTGCATTTACCAATACTAATTTTAGCTTGCCTCTACCCTAACTATCCATTCTTTATGATGCCGTAATCTCTATTATCTATGCACTCTTTCCGACCTGAAAAAGCTGCTTTTCTACCCAACGTCTTGTTTCGCTTTCACTTACACACTATCCACGCATTATTCCTACTTAACTTTTCTTATCTGATCCCCCATACTTGGTTTAATATACTAAAATTATCTTAGATTCACGTACCACGTTAACCAAGCACGCCATCTAACCAAGTCCAATTAGATATAATATATGTATCAGTTGACATATAAAAATTTATCAACAAGCAAATCTCCATGCAAAAAATCGAATTAGTTTGAAACGGTTGAAGTAGCAGTTGTCAATCGGGCTTAATTTCCTGCGACTTGCGATCGCGATGCAATTCGCTCGCGCAATTACCGATATCGAGCGTTTGATCATCGCGATAAATTGTATAACAACACATTATTACAGAATAGACACTGAATGAAAAACGAAAAGAAAAAAAAACTAACTGAAACAACTGATACGCGCACGCTCATATTAGCAATGGCAGGCGGTCGCGATAAGATGTTATCGTTATCAAGCTGTGACGCTCGGCACGCGCAATTGCGTAATGCTGTGTGCGTGTTCGCTATTCGCGTGTCCTCGCCGTGCGTACGCGACTGCCTTTTTTAACGCGCGCGCGTGCTCTCACGATTGCGAGAATCACGGAAAAGTCGGGAGAGGCGATTCGCGATAGAAACCGTCGGGAGAAAACGCGCTGTGACTTTGAAATAAAGTGTCATGCAATCCAACGGTTGCAACAGCTGAATCAGAATTTACCCGTTCTGCTTGCCATGTTCGTTCGTTTTCTTCTTTCTTGTTTGCGTATATCGAACACGACGAGGAGCCCCTCGAGTGCTTTCGGATCAAAGGACTATCGTTGGGCGGATTGAATATTCATTTCGTTAGCAGTGCTCTCGGGGAACGAGGACGACTGTCGGCGTTATGAGAGCGACGGCTGCGACGATTTCGCACTCGTCGAGCGTTGTCTAATTACTCCGAAACGAATTATCTCTCGAGCGCCGCCGATATTCCGATGCGAAACGGAGAATTTCACTCTTTGAGATGATTCGGTATGAAAACTTGTCTCGAGTCGTAAAAATTGTGAACATGTAACATTTGTTTTGCATTTGTCAGATTTATTAGATATAGCAATATATCTGTTCTAATTTGATATAATCATTTATCAATTTATGTGTCAGTAGATTTAATTATATATATATATATATATATATATATATATATATATATATA
>NW_022639475.1:1340508-1349178 GCF_010583005.1 Odontomachus brunneus
ACTAACCACACTCCCCCCTCCTAGATTCCTCATTATGAGAAATGAAATTAATTCGAAATTTGATCACTGCTATGTTTAATTAATTTGCAGAGAGGTGCACAAAGGATGTATTGTCATAAAATTTCTGATAATTAATTAATAACTTGTTAATTCATATTTGATAAAATTTATTTATTTAACTTATCTATTTTTATATATATAATCGTTTAATTAATTAGATATGGCCTTTACCGATTGCATTAAATAAGGCTTGGACTTCTTAGTAGCAACTTGTGTTTCCTATTAATTAATTCCGTGATCGAACGATATTCTTGGATAGAATCAGGTACCGAATCGAGAGAGGTTTACGATTGTGAAACTGATAGTCGATCTTATCATTGATGACTGACTGATATACTTTTCTTTGGTTTCAGGTCTCGAGAGAACGGTGAGTGAGCTTTCGCGAGGAGCCAGGCGGAGCGAGCAGCCAACCCGAGGATGCCGCTTCCGAAAAGACTGGTGGAGCCCGTGCATGTAGCACGCGGCACTATCCCTGAGGACTTCCCATTGCCGTCGGAGTTAGAGGCGGCTACCAATGGCACCTTAGCCAACACTATCAGACAACTATCTAGCTTATCTAGGCACGCCGAGGATCTATTTGGCGAACTGGCAAGGGAGGCTCACGGGTTGAGTGACCGGGCTAACTCACTGCAAGCTAGGATAGACCGTTTGGCTGTCAAGGTCACTCAGCTAGACAGTAACGTCGAGGAAGGTATGTACAAATGAAGGGAAAAAGAAACACTTAAGGCCGAAACGTCCGGCCTTAATAACAATTGCATTGTTTTATTTATGAGAAATAGCATAACAATAACATTAATACTATTAATATTAGTAATAATAGTAGTATGTATATTTATTTCTTAATTGCACTATATACATCTGATATTATACTATATTATATGATATACTATATAAGTACATAGACTCTTGTTTGACTTTTTTCCTATCATTATTGATTGCACATCTTAAAAAAAACAGAGATTCGTATTTTTATTAAAATAAAATAACTACTTATTATTTTAAAACTCTTGAATTTTCAATTACGAAAAATATTAATAGACCTGCGAGAGATAATATTAATATTAATAAAAATCCAAAAAATTGTGACCGAAAACATTTAGTTGATTAAGAAGTAAGGTAAAAGCTTCTTTGATAAGGTAACGATGAAAATTATTTTTATAACGAACTAATAATGACTCTCACAGACCTCTTAATGTTTCTTGTGATTAAAAAAGATAATGAGAAATTGGACGAATAAGTAACGACTAACATCTGTTTCCCTTCTCTGCACAGTCTCACTTCAAGACATACACATGAGGAAAGCGTTCAAGTCCTCCGTGGTATTCGACCAGCAAGTTGTCTCGAGGGACACGATGCCCACGGCGATGCTGGAGACGTATCACCAGTGTGACACGCCGCCGCCGTTAGATAAGCTGAATATTTACAGGTGATTATAGCTAACGCGTTCAAACTTTCGTCGATCAATCTTCATGAGTTTAATTCCAAAATAGATTTTTGACTCTCGAAATTGTCTTTTTAGGGAGGACGGCAAAGACGGTCTGAAGTTCTATACTGACCCGAATTACTTCTTCGATCTGTGGAGTCAGGAGATGCTCAAAGACACGGAGAAGAAGCTGCATGATCGGGGGAAGAAGGTAAGAGCCCTCGCGGGATAACGTGTTCAAAGGCGCACTTCAACGACTGCGAAGTTTCGCGGCTATAAAACACGATATGGATATACATTCGTCGAACCTGATCGACTAATGTCACGACGAGAACATTAATGGAGTTTTAAATCTTTTCTTCAATTTTCCCCGTAGTCGTCGAGGTGCGCGAGCTCCTGAATAGAACCAAGATCTGTTCGTGTTAGCTGAACTGGATTGCACTTTTCGCTATTAGAGTGAAACAAGTATGTAACCTAGCGTTAAAGGGAAAAGAAATGAAATGTCAGTGCAGCACTAGTTCATCTAAAAAGAACAGGCCTCTGATCAATCTTATGATATGAAGTAACATCTGATCTGCTGCGATTCTAACTACTGAAACTATATCCCCTTCGTTGTAGAGCGAGTCTGAATATGCCGAACCGTTCAGAGAGGCAAGTCGATGGTTTGGATCTTTTTTTGTAGTTTTTTCTCTCTTTTACACCCTCCTACGATACATCCAGTCTGTTTCTCTCAGTGAATCGACCGATCGCCCAAACTCATCGCACTCATCGTATATAATCAGTACTCTCACCTTTCTCTCTTTCTCTTTTTATGGTTTTTCTTTCATTAACCGACCGTTTTGCGCTGACATAGAGACTGACGCTATAGATGCTCGCTTTCTCAAAGTTACGTAGTTACGCTGACCACTCTTCTCTCAGTGGGGATACACACTCCACGTTCACTGTGCGTAGATCGAACGCGTGAGAACGTCGCTTCCTGATCGAGGTCCTGTATTCTCGGCAGGAGGAGCGCGATGTTCCATCTACGCGGGGTCTGAAGTTCCCCCTCTCCCTCTCCCTACTGCAAACTGAGTTGTGTTCTTGAAATACGAAACAAGTTCACCCACCGTCACTTTGTGAATCACTTATGTAATGCCGTTCGTTGCCAGTCATGCAAGTTTTGAATGTACTTATTACATATAGAATTGCGTCATATACTCATCATCTGCCACAAACCATCTTCGAGCGATTACCCTCATGATCTCAGTCGTCTCATCATTCACATTTCAGGAATATATCTCATCTCCATCTTGTCATGTTTGTTACGTAGGAAATAAAACTGTCCGTGGAAAATGAATCTTTTTTACAATGATGTCGTATCTCCGTCAAAATTGATCAACGCAGAGAAGATCTTTCGCGGAGAGAGTATTTCACTTTTATTTCCTACACACATATATATATTCTCATATCCCACTTAACTATTGATCCAGTAAAGTCTGATTCATCCGAAAAATGTGCAGTGCGGTGTCACCCTAAGAGCTTTATCGATGTGCAAAAATAAGAGTCATCCTTGATCACAACTCGGCGCAAACGCGCTCAAACTGTTACATCTCTCGATCACCAGCCACTGGATCAATCGTCGGGACGTTCTTGATTTGAAACCGATTGTGCTTGACTTACATGCGATGCACCTTGTTCGTCCTCCCGCTTCGCGCGACGCGTTTTAATTCGCTCTCTTCTGCGATACACAGCCGCACAGGCCTCGGAACGAGGATGGCGGCGGAGGAGGCGGCAGACACAAGAAGCGCGTGAGACAACCTCACAACACCAGGGAACGACAACGACAGTTGGCCGTTGGACACGGCGAGTACATCATGCCGACGCAAGGCATACAGTACAGAGCGCCTCACAACGTGCCCGATGATGCGTTGTTGGGCATGGTGATGACGGAACCGCGTCCACCTAGGCCCAACAGTATCGAGTTGCAGCGAAGCTACCCGCCAGAGGGACAGCATCTCTACAGTCCTCCGTCTTCCGATCACTACAGGTAGGGAGATCGTGGCGAATAAGTCTGTATAGTTATATTATACAGACTTCTACTGTATAGTTATACAATATAATATAGCAATACTATTACTATCACACACGTTATGATAGAATGATATTATAATTATACTATACTATTCTACTATTAACTTATTATGCTTCAATTTAGTTAGCTTATTGTATTTCCCAACATTTTCATATTATTACATCCAATCAATTTTCTCGCAACAGGGCGGCAAACTACGTCGCTCAGGGCTATGACGAGAACCCATATGGCTCGCACTACGCTCCGGGTCAGGTACCAGCCGGCAGTGAGACGTATCAAAGTCCTGGCGGTCAAAGCACGCCAAGCCGGGGTGGCAGGTCGCGGCCGTCGCAGCCACCGCCAGCACCGCCGAGTAACGCTTCCAGCAATTCTACGCCCACGGTAGCGTCCGCTAACAATACACCGACAAGGGGAAGATCTATGAGCACCGGCAGGGATACTTTGCCACCACCACCTCCGCCACCAGGAGAAACCATGTCTCCACCTTCCATGAACGGTACCTCTCTTTTATTCCTAATTATTCCAGTGTTACTTCCAGTTGTGATGTAATCAGTATGATTCTTAGTAACGATTGTTTCCTCCTTATATACTTCTAATTTATATAGTCTTATAGTTCATGACACAATTTGAATAACAATAATAATGTTCATGTAATTATATTTTTTTATATTTCTATGTGTGTGTATGTATGTGTATGTATGTGTGTATTATGTTTTCTATATATAATTTTATATAATAAATAATTTCTACCAATGTGTTACAGGTTCTATACCGTCGCACTTGCTGAACAGAAACGGCAGTCGGTCAGACAGTCCATTACCAAGTCGACGCTCCACGCCGACGCCACCGAACCACTCGGGGCAGTTAGGTGTAGACGAGACAGATCCCGCACCCCAAGATCTTCCGCCGCCACCGCCCACTCCTGATCCAACTCCACCGAGACCTATTTCACCTCCGTGCAACATACCGCCGCCACCACCACCTCCGCCGCCGCCACCAGTCATCAACGGTCCCGTAGTGGCGCCGCTGACGAACGGCGACATTGCGAAGATGATCGCGACCAACCCTCCGAAGCTGAAGCCTCTGAAGAGCATCATGGCGGACGGCCAGCTAAGGAAACCCGTCAACCCGAACATTCCGTTGGTTGACCCGCGGAACGATTTGCTCAAGGCAATTCGTGACGGTGAGTTCTCGATAAGATCACGAAGAAGAGAGATGTCTTCTTTTATTTATAGTTAAAGGTCATAATAATTGCACTATCATTTTCAGTTAAAGGAATCAGTCTGTTTCTTGCACTGGTTCATCTCAATGGTTTTAATCTCACTGAAATTACAATCATTTCTCGTGCAAACCATATTTCTTTATTGTTCTTTTTTGTTCTTGCAAAAAAATTGTGTAGAAATTTCATATTAAGGCTACTTTTTATTAAAGGCACTGCTATAATTGGTAATATTGATAAAAACAAAAATAAAATTACATATTATTCGAGTGATTTTCTCAATAAAAAGAGACATAAGTGGAATACTAGTGAATTAAAGTGTTGGTCTCACATGTAGTCGTTTCTCACTCGTTGTATCACGAATTTTCAGGTATAAAGTTGCGCAAGGTAGAGAAAATCGAGCAGAAGGAGGTGGAGCGCGTGAATGCACTCAACGACGTCGCTTCCATCCTGGCGCGCCGCGTCGCCGTCGAGTTCAGTGATAGCGACTCAGCCTCGGAGAGCGAGTGCGACAGCGAAGGATGGGGCGAGCAGGAGAGCAATCTGGCGTGACCCAACTCTCTGCCATCCGCCGCCGCCGCCGCCACTGCCTCCTAGGGAAAGGCTGACGATTCTCTCGATTCTTTCGTGTCTCCGTGACCAAACAACTGGTCTTTGAGAATCCGTTAGAACATTTGCACGCTTCAAACTCATGTTACATTAAGCGAGTCTGGATCTTCTCGGGACTGGAATCAAGCGAATCCTCGGTTACAAGTACGTTCATGCTTTCAACGAAGATCGTTTGTCGCGGAGGATATGTCGTAAGGATATGACCTTATTAATAGATTAATTTATTAGTCGCTCACACACCGAATGCGCAAACAAAGACAGTCTGTTGTTTAATCTTTTTACATTCGCTTCTCCCTTTTAACACGTTACATTAAATACGAGAGGAATCTAAGAGGAACTATCGTTTTTTATCATTATCAATTTGTCGATTTCCTGCTTCAAAATTGATCTTATTAAAAGAAAGAAAAATATTTAAACTCCGAAATTCGGAGAGCAAAGGAAAAATATATTTGATCTACGAAGTATGATGTCATTTACTAACACGTTGATTGCCATCGGGGTTATCAGTGCCCAGAGCGGCCCATTTCACTAATTTACGTGTAATCAATTGGATAAAACAAATTAAACATATAGCCAGTAAGACGTCAATGAAACGAGTTAGCGACTATATATATCGCGAATTACATTTATTGATCTGTTTTAGCTGATTATCGAAACAATCGATGTAAATCAACGATGGCAGTCAACGTGTTCAGATATCTCTGCGTTCCGACGATTTCACGTGATCGTCAGCCACGAGTCGTCTATTTTTAAACTCTCTCTCACCCGTCAGTCAGTCCGCAGTACCGAATATCGGCCAGCCAATCAGTCATAGACGCAGCAGCAGCACACTCAGTTTTAGTTTAATCACTCTCTCTATCTCCGTAGGACGTTGTCGAGGACACGCTAATTGCGGCCAATTTAATCGCGACGTAGCTTTCGTTACGGCGAATCGCGCGACACAGTTCCGAAGTGCAGCGAACGGGAACTCGTGAGCTCGTCTAGGGCGCACGCACACGCGAGGTTCACGCACTAGGTTATTAAAGTAATAACGTAGGAAAGCTGTCGATCCAGTTGCAAACTCCCTGAGAAAACAGGGAGCCGCTTGAAGAAGCTTAAAGAAACGATTGACAGCGACTGAACGCCACGCGTTTATCAACGCACCGCCGGCCATCTCGTGTCTCGAAGTGTTCACCGAGCGGCATTTCCGGCTCGTGCAGCCATCGTCTCAGGAGTTTTAATTTAGAAATTGCTATATTGCACTATTAATAATTATTGTATTATTTTGTAATATTATCAGAACGAGCGTGTTATGTAAGTTCACCGATCGAAGTTATCTCTTCTTACATTTCATAATTTGTGTAAATTTCGATGATAAGGTTAATTAAGCGGAGCTATAAAATAGCTCTTGCGAATTTCGATACTTTGTAATTAGCGCGTGTCGTTCAAGCTGTCAGCGGGATGCGCACACAGAGAAGTGAAGAAGAGAAAGTGGACATCGGAACTTTGCCGAAGTCGTAGCTCGACCAGCTCGCCGCTCGCCAGGTAGAGCGACTTCCTTTCCCGGCACATTCCATAGCGATGTTGTACGACGCATACGACGATCGTTCACTCACTCACGTTATAATTAAAAGGAGGAATGATAACGATAATAGCATAATAATAATAATAATAATAATGATGATAATATATATATATATATATATATAAGTATCTACTTACCCCAATAGACGAAGCGCTCCGCGTTAACGAGATGCCGTACATAAGTCAACGAGATGCCGACAGAAGTCGACGCGAGTTAAACCAAAAGGCAAGGCTTAGGTATTCTCTCTCTCTCGTGTGCGAGAAACTGTAAAATGAAAACTCTATCTATCTGTTTATCTCGCGGTCTTCTCGTATATCTCGCTTGGTCATCCACACAGAGAAGAGTCCTCCGCTAGTGGATCTCTCTATCTGCCGCATTTCCGAGCCGCGATCTTCCATGCCACGTTGGCAGGCGTTGAAGAGTGGTGATGAGTTGTCAGGGTGACGTGAAAGTTATTGATCGCATGAATATCTGCATATCGCGCGAATAATTATTTTTGTATAATAATTACGTAATAACAAAAGAGAGAGACAGTAAGACGGGAACCAGTAAGATTGCAAGGTGTTAGGCGCATCAATTTAAACTTTATATTTAAAACACTTGACATCTTGCAAACTTTACCAGGCTTCATTTTATTTTCATTGGATATCTACAGAGTCAACAAATAATTATAGTTAATTACTATATTATATATTATATAATTTATATAATTAATTATATATTATATATATATAAGGTCCCAGACTCTCTTCCACATATTTTATAGGAACGTTGAAGAGCATGAAGAAAAAATTACTACATGATTGTGCATCATAATATACAAATTTTCTTTAATATCTAAAAATTTATGTGGTTATTTGCAAAATGGTAGATGACTTTTTTGTTCACTTTAATCTAATGTAAGTGTACAACGGTAGACAACGCCATATCTATCATATGCAGCTCATCTATTATATTGCGCGTGATCATTCACCAATCTTCATTAATTAATATCTCGACTATTATTGCAAATACCACAAAACGGTGTAGACTTTTATATTTACCTCAACTTATTCTACATACCCACAAAATGTGCAGAGGAGAGTCTGGGACACCCTGTATAATATAATTATTATACTTATGTTGATTTAATAATTCTGTCTCTCTCAATTTTCACATGTATAACATGTTGTCGCGCGATGTAATATTTTCACACGTACACACATATCGCTACACACGACGATCTTTCTTTTTAACGAGATAAAATGGAAAACGGGAATTTTATTTAGAAACGCCCGAGAGAGAGCCAGGCGATCACTTTTCACAGCGTTCACCCTGCGGTAAAGTCCCTCTGTCGAGAAACCAAAATACTCCATTAAGCGTAGGACGCGACGGCGGTGCGACTAAACGCGGATGAGGATCGATATTTTTTAGTGTATACTTTTAGCGTAACTTGACTCGGGCGAGAAAGAGACAGGGAGAGAATATAAAAATATATATATAAATATAAATATTGAACCGCGTATCGCGTTGTTAACGATGGGGAGCGCACAGTTGCCAATTGATACGTTAACGGGAAGGGGAGAAATGATTGTGATTTATTTTGCATCGATATTTTGGCGAAGTAACGACGACTACTACGACGACGACGACTCTAGATAAGCCGAATACACATATGTATACATTATACAGATATATATATATATATATATATATATATATATATATATATATATATATATATA
>NW_022639475.1:1349863-1356295 GCF_010583005.1 Odontomachus brunneus
ATATATATATATATATATATATATATATATATATATATATATATATATATATATATATATATATATATATATTATATATATATTATATATATAAATATTGATCGTTACGTAAGGTATATCGTCGTGAAATCTCATGAGTGGCGGCGAAGAGAACGCCTTTCTCTTTTTCTTCCTCGCCACTCACTGAGGTTTCCTCGAGTGAAATCTGTAAATTTTCTTGTATGTACCGCGAATCTTCTTCTGTAAGTAATTAATAAGGCGAATTGCAGGCGAGCGAGCCACTCTGTTAGATGAGAGGCACACAAACGTTCGAAGAGATTGCCTGCTAAACGAGTTGCGCGAGTTTACTGATTTTTGCACTTTAATTCTTTTTTTTTTTTTGTTAATTTATCCTATATTTTTTTTCTTTTTTAAGTACAACTGCGCCTATTTGCTCGAAGTCGGATCCTTTTCGAGGAGAATCCGGCCACGTCAGTTTTACGATTATGTTTTTCTTCTTTTCTTCTTTCCAGTTCGCAACGATAAACTAATTTAAAATTTCGCTGAACATGGTGTGTTTATTTTTTTTTTGTTATTTTTCTCTCAAGTCAAGCCCTTCGCTTTACCCTTTTGACGGCGTTCGATTGATAGAGCCGCGCGTAACAGTATAATTTATATTTAGCGCGATTCATCCTGTATAAAAATATAACGTGAAGGCTGAACGATTCATCGGCAACGGCGCGTGTGCATTTTCACGTGTGAATCTAAGGTCACAGCCGGAAACTGATGCAACGCAATATTAATATTACAGCGTCTGTGTAGCCGCGTTTACGCGCGCGGCTCGTCGAGGCGTGCTAAAGCCGGACTCCGCCTGACAGAATTAAAGCTCAAGCTTCGGTTTATTTAAAGCTAAACAAAGTCGCATGCTGTAAACACGGCACAAAATTGAATCGCGTTAGTTCAAATCGGTCGGTTCGATCTCTCGATTCGGGCGATCCGATATTCCGCTCGCGGGAGAGACGACAGTGTGGCGCTGTTCCTCGTGATAGCCGAAAGCATCGTCTTACGAGCGAGCTATTGCATCGTTTATCTCTACGACTTTGTTTAGTTTTTTAAATAAATTACGCTCCACGTTGGATGTTTACTTTTTTATTTCAATAATTATTATACAGGGTGCACCAATATCTTTTTTCTCTCTCTCTCTCTCTCTCTCTCTCTCTCTCTCTGTCTGTCTCTTTTTTTCGAAGTTTTTCCCCTTTTGCTTCTCGTGTCTCTTTTCTTCTTATATGTCTGAGACATCACAAATCCATGGAACGAATTGTACGTATGTTGTCAATGTTTTTTTTCTTTTTTTTGAAGATATCGGCGCACCCGGCATGTAAAAGCGACAGCGTAGATCGACTAGACGTAAGGAAACTAGACGTAAAAGGATATTCTTAGCTATCTCGCCAATTTACGACACAGTATTTATCGGATGTTTTTTCTAAGGAATATTGCGGAGAGAGAAGTATAAGAAGGGGCGAGGGAGGAGGGGGAGGAAGAGAAGAGAAGAATGGGTTTTCATTTTCGGACATCGTAACTTTCGACATCGTTTATATAAACAAAAAAGGAAAAAAAGAGAAGAAGAACTAAGTAAGTAATAGTTATATCATCCACTTGTCGACCGACGTGCTTAACCGCAAGGTTTCCCGTACTAAATTATTGTAAAAGCCGCCGTACCTAAGTCCACGGGTATTCCAAAGCTTATGTAACGAAGTTTATGCTCGAGGTGTAATCGATAAAACGACCGTCGGGGATCGAATACAGACCTATATAAACATATACATACACACATATATGTATGTATGTATATGTATGTACACATGCAAGCCCGACGAAGCAACAAAAGAGGAAAAAAACAAAAGAGAGTAAAAACCTACGATTAAGTTCTGGGATGTTCTGGGCTCTCGAATTGGTCTCTCCGGGACTCGCGAGAGAGAGAGAGAGAGAGAGAGAGAGGAAGAGAGAGCAAAAAAGGAAGAAAGAGAAGGAGAGAGATCCAGCCCAGATGCGAGCATCATTTACCCACACCGTTACAAATATACGATGGTATTATTAATAATAATGAATTTGTAGCAAATCTGTACAGAGCCAAATAAATCAAAAAAATTTCGTAAAGACCTAATTACTTTTTTTAGAACTTCGTGTACGCTCATTATGTGTGCGCGTGCGTGTATATGTGTATATTCTGTGTTATAATTGTTAAATCGTGCAGTTGTTGGAAAATGTTTGGTTTGATTTTCAAGGTAATTGACTGTAAACCGGCTTGGCTTATGAATGATTTGTTTACTTTGGATGCAATCAACTCAGACTCGAAAATCATATCGAATTCTTCTCGACTAATCACATATCTCAATTATATTAGCGGGATTTCATGGAGATTCTGCGGATTCATAAGATGGGATTTTTCAACGAGTGATCATATAGACACACACACACACACATGCGCATGCGTACACACACGGACTTTATGTATAATAAAATTAACATTTTATTTGAAAAATCGATACATACACAGATGCGAAAACAATGGTAGTACATTGGTAGCACCGATAAGTAGACGTTGAAACGATGCTTTGAGACTTTAGAGTGACTATGCGCGGGCTGATTGCTCGATCGGTCGATATTAATTCGTTCAATTCTCGTCGGATGCGCGACTCGTCGCGATACTCTTCCTTTTCTCTTTTTCCTTTCTGTTTTTCTTCTTAACTGCCGAGCAACAGCTTTCTCGCGGTTCGGTCGGAGCGACACAGGGTGCCCGTAGAAGTCCGGCCTGTCCTTGAAGCGAAGTCATGGTTATTCATTTCCTAATTGAAACTAACATTGTCTAACTAACCCTTTATAGAGGATATGATTATAATCACCAATATCTTTAACTAAATAATCAGTCTATGTATTTCCTAGAGAAGTCTCGGCTTAATATTAGAACCAATTTTACTGGAGGCATGGATACAAATGGAGATTAGACGCTGAAGAAACACACAAATAGAATTATACGTCGAGAAAGAGAAAGAAAGAGAATGATCATAAATCAAGCGACTTCACTGGCAGAAGAAACAAAATGCACCACACAAACGGAATCTAATATCGCTAATAGATCGTCGAGCGTTTTCCTTTCTTTCAATTGATTAGACCCGACTCCGACAGAAACCCTGAGCGTTCCTTCGAATGTTCAAACATTCGATGATACGAAGGTAAAAAGATTAGGAAAGGTAAAAAGATTGTAGTAAACTTCTCATCGCTGCTCCGGACAGAGACAGACACCGATTCTACGGACACGCTGTATTCCCTAATATGTAACAAAACGACTCCTCCCCGACCGTTTTCTCGATGAACGAGTTATACATTTCTAGAGAGAAAGAGAGAGAGAAAGAGCAGAGTGGGTATATAAATATATTTATGCGGAATGTACCAGGAGGCGCGCCTGTGTAGTCGACGGTGATGAGCGAGCGCTCCTCGTCGTACATACCGCATAATGAAATCGCAGCAATCGTTCTCGTTATAGAGATAGGAAAAAGGAACTATCGAGGATTTAACGGATTGATCTCCGACAAGCCGCCTAACTCTCGAACATTTTGATCAATCTCTTTTAATCTCCTCTCCTAGCGCCCCTCTCGCACCTACCCCGACTCTGCCGGCTCTACGTAAACCCGCTAGTAAAATTGCTCTCTTACCTCTAACTCGTCCTTCCTACGAGGATTCTCTTATACAATATAGCGCTATGTACAAACGTAATGGACGACCGAGACGAAAAGGGATCAACGCGTTGTTGGTCGCAAGCTTGATAAATATGACGATCTAACGAACGTGCGATGCGTTGCTTGACGAATCTTCGACGCTACATTAGGTAAATGTCCTAATAATTAAACCTTGTCCCAACGATTGAAACATTAAAAATACATTTGTGTTTCATATCACTAAAGAAGTCTTTGAAATTTTATCAAAAGGTATTTCTTTATGCTTCCCTCGCTCCCTCCCATCAATTTGTAATATTATTTAATGATCATTCGATTACTAAGTCTGTATTGTGTTCAGTCACTAGGACATGACTCATTTTTCAGTTTAATTACTGGTACAACTAATAACAATGGCATTATCTAATATATCTCATTAGAATTATAATTGATATTTATTGATTATTTTATTTCCTAGTATTATTTCCCTCACGCCATCGCTGAGAAACCAAGGTTTTGTATAAACGTTAGTTTTCCTTGTAATTTCGCTAATTACTTATTAATAAAAACGCGAAACTGATCGTGTTTCTTGTTAGTTTAGTTATTGGGACATTTACCTTGCACACAAAAGAATCGAACAAGATTGATCGTCGCCAGGCGCGCATGATCAAGTGGCGAAAAGGTGGCGTGGACACTTTCACCTCGATGAATCCCAGAACATCCGGTGTCCGATAGGGAAACTCGTCTCCTGAGGATTGTTAAAGAAAAAATCGATTCCCCCATTGAATTCGGATACTTTGCGGAATTCATCGAGAAGAAAGAAAAGTGGTGCAACCTTGCCTCTCACTCCTACCTTTCCAGATAGCTAAACCCGCACATTTAAGCAGAGTCTACTACAAATTTTTGATGGCAGAAAAGCAGCAAATCCAACACAGAATTTGTTATATCTGATTATGTCGCCAAACTGCCCAAATGTGATAGAACCTGCTGACAATCCGAGCAGATTGGCAGTAGAAACCAAGTAGACTCTGCTGCGCAACAGAATCTGCGCCAATCTGCTCGCATTGCCTGTCAGCAGACTCTCACGCTAAAATACAAATTGAATGCGAACGAAGATGGCTATAGTTTTGATTTGCGATTCTGATCAAATTTGCTGCCAATCTGCGCACACTCTGCTATCAATTTGCTCACTAAATTCTTTCCTCTCGCGAATTATTCGATCGCAGAAACTCGTGAGCAGCGTTCGATCCTTCCGACTATGCCACACGCAGGTCGATTCTTCTCATCTAAGCGTAGAAATTAATGAATCTGCGGCATCTCGTTATTATTGGCACTGCTGCAACGCTCCCCTCAACCCCTCTGGTTCTCCACTTTTCCTTTTCTCTCGTTTTCCTCGACTTTCCGCTCACCCTCGCCGACGAGAATTGCATCGTCGTCGGTGAGAAGACATACCGACTTTACGAACTAACGCGAGAATTCGTGAAAAGCGGGACAGAAACAGAAGAAGAATCGCGAAAGCGCGGAGGCCACGCGAGCTGATGAATTTTGTAATAGTAATACTTCGGATGTTACATTTCGGAATACTCTCTCTCTTTCTTATTCTCGCACGGCCTCTGTGCTTTTTACACTCTGGACTTCGTCGATTCTTTCCTTTTATAAGAAATGGCGCACGAATCGCCTCCTTTGATTACTCACACTCCTTCTTATCTGAAGAAAAAGCGTGTCAATTCGAAACTCGAGAGACATCGAAGTCCTCTCGAAAGTATCGAAGCTCCATTGTCCATTGTTTGCCTCGTTTGTACGCGACGCCGACCGGTTCTCTCGCTTCGTGGCGCAAAGTTGTCGCCGCAGCGATCGCGCACCTCGACGGTTTGAGATAAGTGGTCTACTATTCTCTTCAGCTGCACTGCAGCACTGGTGCAATAAGTTAAAGTGAGACAAAAGGTCTGTTCTTTCGCTCTGCACTGCTGCACTGGTGCAACAAATTAGAGTGAGACATATATAGATTTGTTTCACTCTAACTTATTGCGCCAGTGCAGCAGTGCAGAGCGAAAGAACAGACTTTTTGTCTCACTTTAACTTATTGCATCAGTGCAGCAGTGCAGCTGAGAAGAACAGACTTCAGGACTGTCACTAGGATGGATAGCATTTGCCTACGAAGGATGAGGGAAGCGGTAACGCGCCCGTCTCAAGTCTGTGTCAATGTGTGTCACTTGGAGAAATGTTTACAATCAATTTTGACAAGCGAAAGTTACGTATGCATTAAGAAATACGTACAATTAAACTTAAAGAAATTTTTATTATTGTATAATTATAAATAATTTAAATATATAATTCTATTACACAATAATTATAAATAATTTACATATTTTAACGAATGTTAAACGAATGTTAAAACGTGTGTCTTTTTTTCAATTTTTTCGAAAATGACAACAGATCTACGTAGTGCGCACAGCGCGCGCTTGTGTTTGGTAAATTAAATGACTCACTGGTCGAGCGCTTAATTAATCGACGTCCGATGAAGTCGCAATTGTTCGCGGCGGAATTATCGCGGGACACCGGTTGTAGGTCGTCTTTCCGCTTTTCGCGAGTCTCGAGACGTTGTCATTGGCACTCGTATCAATCGCCTTTCTTCTTTCTTTATTCTTTTTGTTGTTTTTCTTTTTTGTCAGAGAGAGAGAGAGAGAGAGAGAGAGAGAGAGAGAGAGAGAGAGAGAGAGAGAGAGAGAGAGAGAGAGAG
>NW_022639475.1:1356510-1366288 GCF_010583005.1 Odontomachus brunneus
AGAGAGAGAGAGAGAGAGAGAGAGAGAGAGAGAGAGAGAGAAAGAGAGAGGGGGGAGGGGGAGATCAGCCTTTTCGGTTCGTGATACAGCTCTCGCGAACTAAAACTATCCTTACTATATTAAATTGGCGATTCGTTGATCCACGAAGAAGCCTTTCCGCGTTTCAGCCGAGAATCACGCGCAGATTACGTTTCTCGCCGAAGTGAAAATCTTGAGATCATATCCGAAAGCGACGATTATCCCGCGATATTGTTTCCTCTTTATTCATGTAATCTTCCTTCTTCTACTTTTCTTTACTTGTAACACGCGAGTCGCAGCGAGTTCGGGCGAAGCTTCCTCGTGAGGCTTCACGGCGGAGATTTCACTGAGAGTTCGTCTCCTCCGGTACAACTGTCTTGTGTGCAATTGTCTTCGCACGAACGAGGTCTTCCACGGCGTGCTCATTCAGAGCTAGTCGGATCGACGGGTTTAACGCTGAATCGTGGTGAATCGCGACTCGGTGAAGCCTCACGGAAACCTCTCGCTCGGCACCCGTTTATCACGCTTCTCTCTCATTTGGCACGATGTCGTGGAGGTGTGTACGATAATACTCGCGATAGCGTATCTTCCACAAAACGCGTTTCCCGACGCGTGTGTGCGTGCGCGCGTGTGGGTATGTGTGTGTATATGTGTTTTTTCGTCCCTCCTCTTCGCTGCGCTGTCAAACAAATTCCTGATGCGAAAGGAACCTCGGAGTCAGCAAAAGATCAATAGTATCGGTCCGCGGTGAGTGTAGCGGTCGCGGAATTAAATCGCAAAGCATAAGGCGGCGGAGTATTCTCTTCCCAACGACTCGAGTGCGTTCGCGCGCGCGTTCTTGGCGCGAAAACAAATTTCCGTGCACCGCGAGGCGCTTCGCTTGCTTTCGGATTTTTTTTTTTTTTTTTGCGTCGAGCGCTCATTTTCGTTTGCTCTCTCTTTTCTTTTTTTCTTTTGTTCTTTTCTCCCCAAAATCGTCTTCGATACCACGGCGCCCAGGCGAAACTTCGTAGCGAGTACATTAATCGTGAGTATATTCGCCGAGAGACGCGCGTCTCTCGCTTTCTTTTCTCTCACATATAATATATACGATAAAATTTAAACGATGCAAAGTTGAACGAAGAGACAACAACGTACCCTAAGTGTTACTTTCCGTTCCGTCCGCCGAGAAAGAGGCCTCTGCGGTCGTCGTTGACCCTTTCACCCTGTCGCGCCGCGGAGAAACGGCAGGAAAGATGTCTGGAATCACTTTCGATCGGAGTTATCATCTCATCATTCTTAACAGAACTTACTTAATTATCCGACAAAGAATATAATCAAACATTACGCCGTAATCTGTCGTATGCAACCCGAGTAATCGGTGTTACAATCTTTTTCCGCAAAGAAGCGCGGTCAAATTCCGCCCAATCTTTTGCGGATCAAAATTTTGGTTCCACTTTGTAGTTAAATTAAAGCTTTTGATACGTAGATTACAAATATGTTAGTGCCAAGAGGGACGGAACTATCGTTCCAGAGAAAATGGTGCATCTAAAATTTCATCCTCGCTAGATGGCGCCACTGAGCCATCCATCTAGTGATGATGGAATTTTAAATGGGCCATTTTCTCTGGAACGGTAGCTCCGTCCACCTTGGTACTTACATATTCGTAATCAGCGCGTCCAAAGCTTTAATTTGAGTCCAATATGGATTCATAATTTTTATCCGGAAAAAAATTGGACGGCATGCCTATGACCGCATTCTTTGGAAAACAAATTTAATTCTTAGTTTAACTTAATTCGCGCAATTTAATGTTCAGTTATCAGCTTTCTAATTCAATATTTTAATCACAATTAAAGATTTTTTTAGAGGATACCGTGCGCGAGACCGCGCGAATGGGCTGGACGATCAATGAGGACCTCTTCGAACGAGACCCTCGGCGAACGATCAATAAACATCTCATACAGTAACGATCAAATCGAGGACTTCCAAAACGACAGAGGGTTGCTTTGCTGATGCTTGATCGTGAATATTACGTAAGGATGTCGCTGAAAAGAAAGTGCGTGCGCACGAGCACTTCGTTCCTCGCGTTCGACTTCTTTTTTTTTTCTAAAAGGAGAGATAGAAACAGTCTTTGTGTGTGTATATGTGAAACCACGCGTCCTGGAGCCGACATCAGATGCCGCGCTCTTCTCTTAGACCTACCTAGGACTCTCGTCTGTCCTTCCACCTACTGAATTCAATCGTTCCCGAGAGACGCGAAGGTCCAAAGGACGTCAAGAAGGGATTTGACTGGTGTACAAGTTGCAGAAAACCGATTCTCTCAATTTGTGAAGAGAAAGAGAGAGGGAGAAAGGGATAGCGCGTGTTCTTAAGAATTAATAAAAATTAACAAAGTTACGAATATCTTTGTACAAGCGTGTGTTTGTGTGGGTCCGGGCGCTCGAGCCCGTTTTGCGCGGCGGTGTAGCCGACTCAGTCTTTCTTTCGTGTGCTCCGCGAGGATGCTTTTTAACGTAAATCTGACGGAAAAATGCATGATTGAAAAAGTTACATTTTACAAGTGACTCGTTGCCATTGCTTATTATATTCATCGGAAAGAAAGAAAGAACTAACTCGTCATCATTACCCCCATTCTGAAAAATAACTCACCAGCGTTGCTCAAGAAAGAACGAGTTGTTACAATTCTCGTTATTTTCCCCGACACAGAGTTCTCTTTTAACTCGTTGAAATATCTCTCAAAAAATCATCGAAAAATCAGTACGTCCTTTAGACCTTCGCGTCATCGGAATATACGCATGTCCGGTCTCGTTTTCGTCCGCAACCAAGTCCGTCGACGGCAGCTAAGACGTTTCTCCTTGCCCGAGAACCTGAGGAAAATCCTGAGCGATGTGTCGTCCAAGCCCCGACGTTCCTGATGCCTCGCTCCATTCCGGCCTCTTCACTCCTGCTCCACACTGATGTCCACCGTTCTCACCCGGGACGAGTCGGTCGGCAAGAGTTGCAGGCGCTCGGGTTCCGCGTCCAACATGATGATGCACATGAAACTCTTGCCGGAGGCTTGATCTCTAGGGTAGATGGTGACCGGCGCGAACTTGTCCACCGAGCCGTCCACGTAGGAGCAGAGCTTCCGGTATACCTGCGGGAAATGCCGCCTCAAAGACACCCCGCGCAGCCTCAGCTGCCGTTGGATGTTGGTGAAGCTGATCTCCCGCGCCTTGCGCGGCGTGTTCTGACCGTTGTTACCCGGCAACGAGGTGAGCACCAGGGTCTCGGGCGAGTCCATCTCCCGAGTGATGTTGCAGGGTGACGCAGGGGCCTGCTGTTGTTGCTGCTGTAGCTGTTGCTGCTGCTGCTGCTGTTGTTGCTGCTGCTGCTGCTGCTGCTGTTGCTGCCGCCTGGCCTGCGGCGACGTCGACGACGAGGAGACGTGCTGTTTAGCCGCACCATCCAATCTAATCTTTGCGCACCTAGACACCAGCTGCCGCTCCCATCTGACGGCGCCGCTGGTCGGCACCTCGCTCACCACGCATACCGCCACGTAGAGCACCAGCCGCGCCTCCGGATTGTACGTCTTGCAGAGGCGCATCAGCTCGGCGTAGAGCTCGGCACCCATCTCACCTGGCAGCAGGTCCGACCAACGCACGTAGGTGGGCTCGCCGAGGTCGGCGAAGCCGTTGCCGACGAAACGCTCCGCAGCTTCCGGGCTGGAGAAGAAGCACTTGACCGCGCCGCGACCATGAGCGGCGTGTCCGCGTCGAGCGAGCGCGGAGATGTGCTTGAGCGTGGTTGGGTCCTCCTTCGCCGAGGACAACACCTGACGACAGAGACTGCCGGCGCGCGAGTGCAGGCAGGTTCTACGGTGACGTTGCCAATGCGCCCGCCGACACTCGCGCGAGCAGTACAGGCAGGTGCAATTGTGGCAGCTCTTGTAGGTCCTGCGCGCCTCTGCCAACGTCGTGGAGTTGCCGCACTTGTTGTTGCGACAGCGCACCACCTTGTCCGCCGAGCTGCCGTTCGTCGAGTCCTGCGCGTTGTCGAAGGAGACCCTGCGATGACGTTGAACGCTACCACCGGCACCGACGCCACCACCGCGTGGCATCAACGACGACGCCGATGCCGATGGACGGGAGGGTAAGGTATCGCTACCCTCGCTCTTCCGCCTCACCAGCTCGCCGGGATAGAAGGTGCGCTCCTCGACCGCCGCTTGCACGTCCATCACACTCCTAGCGGACTCTACGACAGGTTAGGTCGAGGTGTCGTTGTCAATATAAGCGGGCTTGGTGCGGAGAGGTCGGTTCGTCAGGAGGACGATGAGGGAGGATGTCGGAGAACGAGAGATTCGAATGAGTCGATTTAGTCTTGGAAGAGTGTGAGGCTGCCGAGGAAACTGAGGACGAATGATTGAGGGGGAATGAACGAGTCCCAGATAGACAGAAATGCTAAACATAGTATGCAAACACATCTAACCCTTTATCTAGTTTAATGTTACTCTCAAGCAACATCGATTTCTCATCAGTTATACGCAAGAACGACAGACGCAGAATGCATTTATTTAGCTCTGTTGCTCTGGAGCAGCATCTGTTTTGTTCGTCTCAGTAGTTTTGATTTTTGTCACTGTGATTTCTGCCCGATAAAAAAATGGTGGAAAATATATTTTCAAGATAATATTTTGAAAACATTCAGGAGACATCATTTGCTTCATTTAAACACTCAAAAGTTTATTTTCTTCAGTTTTCTTGTCTATCAAATAAAGAATTAGTGTATACTTTATTATGCTAGCGCAACAACACAATGTATTTAAAATATATTTGTTTTAAAAAATATCCCTTTGTGTTACGCCACAATTTTAATTAAAAAATATTTACTTTTTATTACTATAATAATAATTCCGGATTAACTGCTTTCTCTTTCTGGCAAAATAAGCAACAATTTTCATGATGGAATATTACTAGAGTTTTCATAGCGTCTTAAATGATTTCTTTTATATAAAATTCTTGCTGTGTAAGGATCTCTGCATCTCTGCATACTTGTGCTTGTTACTAAGGAGATAATGTACCGAAATACTTCTATCTGGGGTGATTCGAATTGGACCTCTTGGAAAAGTGTGATAGTGGCGAAAAGGATGGGGATGATGAAGGAGAACATCGAAGAACGAGTGGCTCAAGTTTAAGTTTAGAAGTGTTATGGCGTCGAGGAAAGTGAGAAGATGAGAATGATGAGGAAGGATATGATGACGTCGAGGAGGATGAGGACGATGATACGTAATTGATGATCGATGCTTCAGCGAAACGACGTCGTTGGCCAATGGCAGACACGAATGATTCGGCGAAGGTGATGCCGACAACAGGTCGCCGATTCGTTCTCGCTTTCCTCCGTCATTGTCGTCGAGAGCCAGCGCGTGGAACGCGTTAAAGCACAATGACGTGTGGCGATCATAAGGGTGACCTTCTTCAAACACCAATTAAGTTAATTACGACAATTAGCTCAGCCGGCAGAGTTGCCAGTTTGAAAGATAAAGACCAGTTTGTTACTGAAACAAGTAAGAAAAGTTCTCTTGTCTTTCCGCTTTTTTACAATTTTTTTTACAATTTATACCTAACATTGCTATCAGGGAGAGAAAGTTAAGTATTGACTGTTCTGTTTTGCTAAGGCGAGATTATTAATTTCTTATTTATCGCAAGATGACAAATTACATAGCTAGAAATTGTTGTTGGCAAGTCTCCCGACGAATCATTAATTAGTTTAACCGGAGTTTGGAGACAGTCATCTTAAGCAAGCCGTGTGAGAGCGTGATGATGATAGCGATATCGGCGTGTATATGTGTGTGTGTGTGTGTGTGTGACGTGATCTTCAACGACGCATTCGCTAACACGTTGAACGCCATGACGGTGACCGGTGCTATGATACTACCGCGTCTCATTGAATTACGTATGAATTACATACATTGAGTGCACTTGAAACATTAATCGTACTTTGCTAACGGAGAACCGGTGAAACGAAGTGAAAAAGATATATGCGCCTTGAATTGCGCTTATTTACCCTGTCCTTGGTAAACTCGGTCATCAGTTAAGATTTTGTTCGATCAACGTGAAAATCAATGTGTTAATTCCCGTCGTGACGGTGGAACTTTGCTAATCTTTCCTCTTTGCCGTTAATTCGCGTCTCCTCGCGTGTGTCATGTGAGTTTTTCAGTGACTCAACTTGGCACTTCAAGCCACGCTCCGGGGAAACTAAAATACTGAAGCAAATCAAATTAGATAAAAATCAAGTGGAAGGAAGAATGAGAAAGCCGACTAAAGAAAGAGAAAGAGAGAGAGAGAGAGAGAGAGAGAGAGAGAGAGAGAGAGAGAGAGAGAGAGAGAGAGAGAGAGAGAGAGAGAGAGAGAGAGAGAGAGAGAGAGAGAGAGAGAGAGAGAGAGAGAGAGAGAGAAAGTGAGAGAAAGAGAGTGAGAGTGAGAGAAAGATAGTGGAAGCGAATCGAGATCTAATCTAAAGAGGAATATGCCAAACTTCGAAATTACAATCTCGTTTCGTCAATTGGACGAGAATGAATGCACAAAGGACAAATGTATCGCGTTCTCTAATCTCCCGAGCGGAAAATTCTCCACTGTGCGCGACAAAAATATCGACAAGTACACTGTTTGACTACTGCGAGCGAACTGTATCTCGGTGATAAGAGACCACAAGTGGAAGAAGCATTTGGACAGTACAAAAATGAGGGGGCACAGCCGCAGGTTCGCGCAAGAAGCGAACCGAGTGACAGCTCACAGCTCCCCACGTGCTATCAAGCTTGATCGTGCACAGAACCAGAAGCGGGTCCGCGTAACTCTTCAGCTGCACTTTCTTCACGCTCTCGCCGTCGACAACCGAAATCTGCGTATTATCCGCGACGTTAAGTTGAATGAGAGATCGTTATCGCTTCTCCTGCTAAATCGGATGCCGCGTTTACCGAATCAGCGATCTGAAATTCTCGATTGAATTCTCGATTGAAAGTGAACATCGAGAGAGATCGCGAGAGAGTGTGTAGAAAGCGCTGCTAGAAAAGGATCAGACCCAGAAAGAGAGAAAAATATATTGAAAAAAAAAAAAAAGTATAAGAGATAGAGAAAGAGAGTGTCGAGAGTCTTGGTGATGATTGTTGTCTTACGATCTCCGTCTCAGCTCGTGTTATTAATTTCGCTCCTAATCATTCGCGCGATAAGCAGCGAGCGGCTGCGACGGCCGGCCACGGCTAAACTCGTCCTCGGACTCGGGGGTGGCTACGACCCCGCGAGCATTACACGCCCTTAGGCTCGCCTCTGCAAAGGTGCAAAAGTACATGAGTGGGCGCATCGACAGGTGACAGCGCGAGACACGCGTTTATTATCTGTGCCTTCTCTCCCTTGTACCGTGTGTGTGTGTGTGTGTGTGTGTGTATCAGGTGGACGATTCTCGTTCATATGGGATCGTACATATACGGTGTACCACGATACGCAAGATCGACTGGATCGAGTCGATCGAGATCTACACAAGGGAGACTCCGCCAGATCCGATTGAATAAACCGGGTGACGTCTCGTTTTCGTCTCACTCGAGACTGCTTCCCAGCAGCCGAGATGAGAAAGAGAGCTCTTTCTCTTTCTCAGCGGAGCGAATCCTCGTCAGTGAGAGAGAGAGAGAGAGAGAGAGAGAGAGAGAGAAAGAAAGAGAGAGAGAGAAAATCCTACATGCCCTCCCTTCTGTGTGCCTTCTTCGATACGCCAATACAATGTGAATTTGAGGATGTGTGAATATATGAGAGAGCGCGATCTTATCCCGGGTTCTCACGTCTTATCACGCTCTTTCGCCCCAACGATCGCGCGGTGACTGGTGAGTGGCGATAAGTGGCGACGAGGCGAAGAGAAACGCAAGTTTTTCAGCTCCGCGCCGCAAAACAGTGGAATAATAATGCTGACCAGCCATTGCCGTGCGCGTCGTGGTGTCCTGAAGCGGACGTACACCCCGGCGGCGAAACGGAATCAATTAAAAGAAGCAAAAAAGCAGAAGTAGAAACACATGTAGAAAAATGAACAGAAACTTTCCCGAAGCCTCTTCGGGATCGAATTAGCCGCCGCTGGCGTAAATCCGCCTTGACTACTTCGGCGCGCACATTGGCTTTTCTTCGGGATTAAAGCAAGGATACGGTAGAGAGAGAAAGAGAGAGAGAGAGAGAGAGAGAAATAAAGAGAGAGGAAGAGAGAGAGAGATCATCCTTGGTAGGATCTGCCTCAGAACGAAAACTTACATAGTCCTCCTACCTTGGAGGTCTTGGCGTAGGTCGCTGCAGCTCTTCCCGGCTTTCGCCTGGCCGACGTTCGTACGATGGCGGATGGACGTAGCGGTCATGACAGGTCCTGGGCCAGGACTCGGAGTACGCGACGCGGGTGGCAGCCCCAGGAGGGAGTCAAGTACGTCCTCCAGGGTCGTGGAACCCGGACTCGGTTTGTTCCGCAGAAGAGCTGCCGTCGCCATCGCCTCGTCCGTATCGCTCTGGCCCGATCCTGATCGGTTTCATGCGGGGGTAAAGAAGAGACAGAGAGGTTTGCGTCATCCTCTTGGCCTCGAAAGTGTGCGTGTCTGTATGTATATATGTACGTATATGTGCGCCGTAAACCCTTATCCACGCGATTTTCCATTAACCCCGTAATTAACGTTAAAGCGGTTACCTTCTGATCGCCTCTTCAACTCGATTTCATCAATTTTCACTTACAACATCCGTATCCTGTGTGTATGTATGTGAATACGCGTGGGTGTCGAAGTGAGAACGGAATAATCTTTTCTAAAAAAGTCCATCCCTTTTTACTTCCATCGACCCCGTTAATAATCAAAAGCGGATCCTTTTCCCACTGCGTACTTCCGGATTAATTTGGTTAATTTTCTCTTGATCCTCCCGCGCGAGTGTTGTTCGTGTTAGAGAAAGAGAGAGAGAGAGAGAGAGAGAGAGAGAGAAAGAAGAAAGGGGGAGACTTTCGCAGCCTCCATTAAACAAGTGTGTGTGTGTGTGTGTGTGTGTGTGTGTGTGTGTAACTGACGAAATTGTCGATTTGCTCGCTCGCAATTCGCAGTTCTCAGATACTCAAAGGTGGTAAGACAATGTGCCTCGTTTGGTGTGTGCCGGATCGAGTCTCAGGATCGGGACTAATAATAAGTGATCGATTCGATACTCGACACAGTCGATTGTGCTTTACGCGCGCGCACGTAAGTGCGGCTTACAGCAAGGATAGAGAAACAGGTGGATGGAACTTGGACTGTTGTGCTTAAAAACAGGTACGTCGTTCCCAGGTGATTCGAAGAAGTGACCAAGATCCTGCAGCACTTACCGTGAACGCAAGCAGAACGTGGTATATGCACACACGCACACACACACACACACAGTATGACCGGAAGTGAACGAAGAGACGTTCACTGCGAAAGTGCGACAACACGAGAGCGCCGCTACGATAGATAGATAGATAGATAGATAAGTAGAGATAGATTCTCGGCTTCTCTTCCAAAAATACATAAAGAATATAATATGTACAAGATTCACTTGTGACGATATATCTCCTTGTACAATGAGAAGTATTGCCGCAATTAACCGATAACAATCAACAATAAACGAAACATACATACAAGATAGCTGAAAAAATAAAAATGGAAATAACAGTTTAAAAACAGAGAGAGAGAGAGAGATGGAGACGGATGCAGAAAGAGAGACAGAGAAAGAGAGAGAGAGAGAGAGAGAGAGAGAGAGAGAGAGAGAGAGAGAGAGAGAGAGAGAGAGAG
>NW_022639475.1:1367099-1369294 GCF_010583005.1 Odontomachus brunneus
GAGAGAGAGAGAGAGAGAGAGAGAGAGAGAGAGAGACGCAAGGAACGCACGGAGAACTTCAACGGAGCGAACATAAAGGATGATGACAATAATTTATTGTTTGCCAAGGGTGTTTACGCTCTACAGAGAAGTAATCGTCGGTGTGTCCGGACAATAAGTACGGAACCGTTCGAGATAGAGAGAAGAAGAAGAAGAAGAAGAGAGACGGAGAGAGAGAAAAAGAAAGAAAGGTAGGAAAGAGCACCGAGCACGCAGAATCATCGCGAGATCATCGCTTCCATTTACCTTATTGCGATCGAATATTTACTAAAATATCACTCGCGCACATTATCGATCCTAATTACATGATAAGGATTATTAAGGCACTTGGAGGGTTAAAGAAAAAGAGAGAACGAAAGAAAGAAGAGAAAGAGGCAGCGAAAATGCGCGCGGATGATTCTGTGAGCTCTGAAGTCATAACTAAAATATAATAACAGTAATAATATAATTAAAAATATAATAATAATCAATAATAATAATCATAATCATAATTAAAGATAATAATAATAATAATAATATCAACGCGTTTGCATAACACATAATGAAAGTTGTACGCGACTCGCATGATAAGTCCTAATCGATACACGTATGTGCGCACCTGCAGGGCGCAGGTTTCTACAGGTATAACAACATAAAGTTTTACGAGCTTTACAGTAAACATACACGAACGCAAGATAGCTACTGACAGCTGTGAGAAGGCGACACGAGTTGGGTGAGCGGGCCAGGAAAGCGCGAGGAGAGGGAAGGTGGAGGGAGGGTGTGACATGAAGATAGATTAATCTAAGATCTAATTATCGAGAGGATCCACGCATTTTATACACGGTAGCGGGAGCGCTTGTCGATTGTTCTCTTAAAACCAGCGGGGGAGCGGCGGGAGCGTCGTCGACGCGCGTAAACAAAGTAAGAAAAAAGTGTACTACAAAATTCTCGCGGCGAACACACTCCCTCCTTCTCTCGCGCGTGACGATAAACGAACGTGTCGAGCGTGAGAGAAAGAGAGAGGGAGAGAGAGAAAGACAAATAGTAGAAGAATTAGAGCGAGAGACGAGACGACAGAAAAGAGAATGCACGTGGAATGGAGAATTTGCTGAGAGTTTTCGCAGCGCGAAAAGAAAGAACAAAAACGACACGCGACTCGAGAGTGCTTCTTCCGTTCTTACGGCTTCACGAAAAAAATAGCGCGTCAAAAATACGGTCGTCGTATAAGACGTCTGAGTCCTTCTTGACTGATAAGTTCCGCAGACAAGGAGGAGGAGACGCAAAAAGAAACGCACAAAATCGCCATCGCGCTAAAGCTTCATCTACAATGTGCTCTTTGCGTCTTGTTTTTTGCTTCTGCTTTCCGTTTCTTGTCTTCTAGTCGCCTAAGATCAAGGAACATCGTCGTGTACAATCTGTTCTCTCTGAGAAAAGGTGTCACTTCGTGTGGACCAATTAGAATTCATTTTATTTAGATAATAGTCTGACCAACTTCGTTTAGCTTCACCGGTTTCGTGATGTCTCTTGTGTTTCTTGTTTTGAAATGAGAAAGTTGACGGACTTCAGAAAAGGCAAAACGTAAGGACACGTGACAAAAGACACAATCGTTGGTAAAGCAAAGGCGCAAGAGATAAAAAGCAGAGAACAGGGAGCAAAGAGCACATTGTAAGTTAGGCTTAATTGTATCAATATGATACAGCTCGTCAACCTCGTTAAGCGTCTTGCCGTGTCTGGGTGCGTTCGAGAACGAGAATGCGCTCGGAAACAGCGGTGGCCTCAGTGGTAACAGAAGTATCAATTTGCTGGGACCGCGGCAATCTCATCGAAAGTCGGTGTCGCACTCTCGAGCGCGGCCTCGCCGCGTCGCTATTGCTGTTGCTGCTTCGTGAATAAGCCTCCGAGAACGAGCGCGACGAGGGAGAGTGGTGTACACGATCGGCTCAACGTCGCGGAGTCTATTGATCGGTCGAATCTCGGAAGCTCGATCGAGCCGGGTATTCGCGACGCATCTGCGACAAGAGCTGACGAAAACGAAACGTCGCGCCAAAACAGAGGAGATAACGATAATCGATTATACTCGACCGTACAAAAGCTGTAATCGTTGTCGTGATCGTCGTCGTCGTCGTCGTAGAGGTGATGACGACAGAGAAGAGCCCTCGCGGAGAGAGGAAAGGGGG
>NW_022639475.1:1369479-1396158 GCF_010583005.1 Odontomachus brunneus
GGGGGGGGGGGGGAAGGGGGAAGAGGAAGGATTAAACGCCTACAGGGATTCTGCGCCTACATCGAGCGAGATGAAAGCGCCGCCGTCGCCGGATGTCGCCCTTTTAAAGGGCACGGGATGAGGAGAAAGGGGTGGCTTTCCCTGCGGAAAGGACAGGACGAGGTGTTGCATGACGAACTCGAGGACGACTCTCTGTCATGGAAATTACTCAGAAGATTACTCTCTAATTGGACCTCCTCGATGATGGAAAGCGCTCATCGATAAACGACAGCTGTTTATCATAAGCGTAATTGTCGAGATACTTTTACTATATAATTACGCTACAGCTACCGTCTCTAGGCGCGTTTTCACGCCTGCGAACGGATTCTACGATGAGACACCGTTCGCGAAATCTGCTGATCTCGCAAGCTGCATATTTCTCTCATCGTTGATTTACCACTAATTTACATGAATTCATTTATCATTAATTTAACCGTCCCTTACTCCGAGTCCGAAGAAGAGGATGCGTATAAATATATATATATTTATATATATAAATTTATACATACATAAATATGTATATATGTATACTCGCGCGAGACAAATCTCGTCTTCGTCAGCCCTCGCGCGCATTTTCAGCGAACGGGAAGAGAGAAAGTAGACCGGAAGTAGCGCGCGGATTGGCCGGAGATATCGCTTGCGCGTCCGCTAGGCGAGCAGCAACTCACCGCGGTGTTGACGCTGCTGCTGACGGTGATGTTGATGACGTTGCTGCTGCTGATGCTGATGAAGATGTTGGTGATGGTGGTAATTAGCGGACGAGGTGGGCGACGGTCCGGCCGAGGATGGCTGCTGCTGCTGATGATGATGATGACGCACGTCGTCGCGGCTCGGCGTCAGGTCCAGGTAGAGGCCGGAGGCCGCCGAGTCCTGACAGCTGCAGGACTCGGTGCCCGTGGCGTTGCAGCCGGCGCAGCAGTCGGCCTCCTCGGTCGCCAGGCTCATTGGCGTCTCCGGCGAGTCCACGGGCCGCGTGCCGACGAACGAGCTCTCCATCCAGCACAGCTTCACGCTCCCTTCGGGGTGCCGACACAAATGCGAGCGATTAGCGCCGGGGTCATGAGCGACCCTCCGAGAGGCGTCTGTCTGTCTGAGTACTCTCTACCGGTTTCCTAAGCTCTTTTTCGCTCCCTATTTCCGCCCGTGGGGTCGTTTTAGTCGGTCTTTTTGGGAAAGAGCGTTCATCCCGTTCCGGGATATACCCCGACAATAAGCAATAACAACCACGAATATTTCGCGATATTGTTTTCGCTATGAATTCTCTATAGAGAAATTTGGAGCTCTTCTCGCCCAGCGAATCGAGAATTCACCGTCGAAGGAGCCGTTCCCCGAGAGACTCGGCCATCTCGACTACGCTCCTGCGCGGCCGTAAACGTCGCAGTTCCGATGCATTTACGAAATTTATTCCCCCCGGCGGGTAAGCCGATTAAATAACTATGACTTGTCCTAATGCGCAAGACACCATGAGAAAAAGAGCGAGAAAGACAGAGAGAGAAAAAGAGAGGGGGAAGGGGAGAGAGAGATAGACACTATCGCGCGCGTTATATAATACCGCGGGGATTTATAATCTCTCGTTAAGGCTCTACCGACGATCAAGCTCCGACGATGCGGGCATTAACCATTTTTATTGACCGCATAATCGCCTTAAGTAGAGGCGCGGTGAGACATCGAAGTGACAAAGGAAGCTAAAAATAATCCCAAGTAGACCGACTATAATGCAATATATAAAACGCGCGACTCCCCACGATCTTAATGCATACTCCAATTGCGCGGAACAACTTTATATAACATATTTCTAAAGATAATATATCCGCAATATCTACATATGTATATATATATATATATATATATATAAATGTATATGTATATAGATGCACACACACACATACGTCATAATCTGCCTCGAAAAGTAGCGTTAATGAAGCATGAGAGAATGAAAAGACAGAGCCTTTCAGTATCAAGCCGCACGCGGCGGTATATCAAGTACCCGATAAGTAAGCAGCCGAGTTAGTTCCACTGTCAATGTAAATATTAGTATTGCAAGCGTGATTAATAATCGCACGTCCTAGTGGAGCGTCGCATCGATCTCCCCCTCCCGTTATATCAGGTGTTCCGCGAAAACCGAATAGCGCGTCGAATTTCCCACGGCGGGACGGAAGTCCGCGATCGCGAAGCAGTTTACGTAAGTCCCGACGCGTAAAGGTGTTTTTCATGTTTTTCTTCTTTACCTCGATCTGCAGCTCGTCCGCATTCTTACGTCCGATCGCGTCCCGCCGAGATATAGGGACGCGCGAGTTCTTCGCCTCGAGTAGCAGCGGGTAGTCAAGTCAAGGGGTGAAGAGGCAGGGGGGCGGTTCGAATTTCAGGGTGATCTATTTTCGGTGGCGACGGCCGCGGGACTATCGAAATAGCGACTTGGTCTCGACGATGCGCTCGGAAGCGCCGTTGGGACACTGTCGGGCTTGTTCGCGATGAACGAGAGAAGGTCGCGATGCGCCAACCGGTGCTGGCCGCCGAGTATTACGGCCGTCACAGCGCCACAATGTTGCCGGCGGAAATCGAGGCACCATTCGCGAGCCATTTCCACGATTGTGCGATGCCTCGCACGATACCTCTCGGCGATCACACCGGAGAATACTCGGAGGTCGTGCCTCTCTCGGAATACATGTCTTTTTCTCCGCGGCGTCTTCCAAATTCGCGTCCGATCGAAGGCAAAACCGACGTCACTCTTCCGCTTATTGATTCCGGGATTGAGAACACGTGGCGTCTAAATCTCACAGCGGTAATTGTGGCACAAGTGAAAAGATCTTTGGGGCGTTGAGTAACGTGGGAAAAGATACATATATATATATATATATATATATACACTTGGCAGTAATGTACATTTTGGTCAGTACAACACACTGTTGGAGGAAAAAAAAATGAAACAAAATTCATCGTGAAGAGCAGCAAGGCTCCGTAAACATGGAACACCATCGATACAGAAAAATATGTTTTAAAGACCGACCTGTTTTGACCACTGCGATGCGAAGAACCAGCTGAGATGCATAGAGAAACGGAGATAGATAGATAGGTAGAAACAGAAAAAGAGAGAGAAAGAGAGAAAGAACAAAAATAGATAGAAAAATAGATCCAGAAAGATGTAGCTTGCAGTAAAGGTGACACCAGAGGCGACAAAAATGAAGAACATTAAAAATTAGGAAAAACTCAAAATTACCTTTGTGGCGGAGAGCAAAGGTGATGGTGGTGTTGGTGGGATGTATTTTTTTTGTGGCGGGGGTGGTTTAGTGCTCACCTCGGGGGCTGGTCGACCTCGCTCCGCCCCTGTCGTCCCAATCTTCAGGTCGAGGTCGAGGCGAGAGTCTGCCACCGCCGCCGCCGCCGACCTCTTGGCCGCTCTGCACGTAGTGCACGATGGCCGAGGTCACCTCCTTTATCGAGTTCCGCACTTCCAGCTGCTGATTCGTTGTCTGCTGTTGCTGATGTTGCTGCTGCTGTTGCTGCGAAGTAAGCATAAGGTCCAAGGAGTCCAGACGCTCTAAGACTTCTGAATGAGTTCAAGACACGCGGAGCTTAAGATACGCTCTTTGACGAGGCAGCAGCCAGATCGGAACGATCGCGAGAAAAAGGAGCTGCGACAGGTCGCTGAAAGGGATCACCGCGAGAGAATGCGCAAGATACCCCGGGGGGATAGGCAGATGGATATTTGTATGCGTCCGCGCAGAGAGGAGAAGCCGCGAGAAGACGCGAGACGACAGGACGACGCGGCGAGCTCTTTCGCTGCCAGAAATTCTAACTTTAGCGAGCGGCGTCGCGCTTGCGCGCCTTCCCTCGCGGAAATTAAAAATAAATCGCGCAAACAGCAAAGCACGCGCGCGCGGGAGCAGCAGGAGGAGGAAAAGGACGCAAAGGGTCACGCAAATCGCGGTGCGTTGGCTTGAGATGGTAATCTGGAGGAGATCTCGCTTCCCAACACTCCAAACAGTGATATTGCAGTCGTAGCGAAAATCATGTGGATACGAGAAATTAGCTGAGATCAATAAGTGACCAGCAAACACTGCGATGTCGCGTATACGTTTTCTACTTAATCAATATATAGATAGACGGAATTTATGTCGGAACTATTTGTGAAATTTAGCAAGAAAGCGCTCATCCAGATTAAGGCAAGATTAATAATGATTGGTAATAAAACCTAATTTTTTATGCAGATATTAGAATGCTGCTACTGTGAATTCTACGTACCACAAATAATTTTGCAGCAGATACAAAAAAGCTGCGGTTAATTTTAACCGTGACATTTGGAATTCTATTTGGATCAGCACTTTTTTTTAATGAAATCTACGTGGATCCGTTTTGCAAATGTGTGAACACACTTCATGCAACGCGGACATCCGTGGATTGGCCTAGTACGTATCTTCGCAGATATCGATTGGAAAACTAGGCGGAATCCTAAAAGCATCAGCTCGGGAGAAAGTGGACGTCGAGCGCGCTGACGTCAATCATTTCTACGTTGAATTTTGCATTTACCGGTCAGCGTGTCGGTCTGAATTCACGGATAGATGAGGGATGAGGAACTGAATGAGGAACAATCGGCGAGGCTGCAATCGATAATCACGATGAATGCCGTACATTTCAGCTCCGTTCATCTTTGTGCCGAAATTAACTACGATTGAGAAGGAAATCGATGTCGCACAAAAACCACCGGAACATTCGCGCGGCTTCGTCGCGTGTCGGAGAACGGAGAGGGGATAATTGGGACGATCAAAACGCGCGCGAAAGTTTTTCATGACGGGGTTACCTTGTTTGCGGCCTGCAGCTGAGGAAGTATACCCTGAGCGAGACGTTCTGCCGGCGTGCGCGGGTTGGTCAGCCGTTCCTGAGAACGCCAGCCCAAATAGGGCTGTCGGTGATTGAAGGACGACCTGGCCGAACTCGCTGGCGAACTGCCGGCGCTGTTGAGCAAGCTGGTACTCCATCTCGAAAATACGGGGGGCGTGGGGCTG
The DNA here is from genome assembly GCF_010583005.1 of Odontomachus brunneus. Lineage (NCBI taxonomy): Eukaryota > Metazoa > Arthropoda > Insecta > Hymenoptera > Formicidae > Odontomachus > Odontomachus brunneus. Next base: position 1,374,522 of record NW_022639475.1, read on the forward strand.
GGACTCAGAAGGGCACCTGCGGCAATAGAAACGGAGATCACTTTCAATTGTACATTGAAAGATAAGGAGGAAGAGATAGATAGATAGACAGAGAAGGGGGAGAAGGAGAGAGAGAAAGAGAGAGAGAGAGAGAGAGAGAGAAAGAGAGAGAGATCTCACTTGTAATCCTCATGAACTTATAGTTATTTCCAGTTGTATCTTTTCGTTGTTCCAACAAGAAAGTAATAGCAGCAATACACAGACAAAATATTGTAGTTAAAATTACATTGAAATTGCACTCCATTTTACAGTATTTCGTGTGTAAAGACGGAGTATACTGAAATTGCAGTACAAATTACTATAGAAACAATTAACTCAAAAACTTACCTGATATATGATATAAAAGACATTCAAGTAATTGCAATTTGGTAGTAAAATGTCAAACATAATATTTTTAAACGAATGTATAATAACTTTTTCACACTTCTGTATAATCCCAGATAACAAAAATTTCGTTTTTGCTGCAGTATTTTCTCCATGTATACATTATCACTATAGTTATTATTAGTACTATAAAGAACAGTACAGAAACTAAAACATTATTTTCCTGGCAATATAATAAATTCTATTATACTATACATTATATTATACTATATGATTATCGTCACGATTACAGTCGCGAGTGCGAGACACAAGAATTGGTATCCGCGTGATTTCTTTTTATAAGGACCAAACCTTCTTCTTCTTCTTCTTCTTCTTCTCCTTCATATTCAATCTCTACGTTGCGAGTTTGCAGCGGTCAAAGGTGAATTCTTTTCTCGTCTTACCTGTGGTCGGCTGTCGGTTGGAAGACGACGAGAGGGACGACAGGGAGGTGGTCTTGGAGCCGAGGGCGCGCCACCCTCCGTGCTGCGACGCGTCGGAGTGTCTTTTCAGTCGGAAGCCGTCGCGGGCTGCCGGCGAATTCTTGTACCAGTCAGGCACGTTCAACCGCTGCAGCGACCGCTGCACACGGAGTTCGTGCTCGCTTGGCACGCGCTCGCCCACCTTCTGCAGCTCATTCTCCGGCGGCTGCAACGACAAGCGTTTTTCGCGTCCTTCAGCGTTCGCCAGTTGCGTGGGATTGATCGGTGAAAATTACGCTCGCGGTAAACCACGAGAAATGTCCGCGCAAGTTCCGAAACGAGGAGCAGATATCGACGACGGTCATGACGCAATGATCAATGTCGATCGATTCTGAATAAATTTTGTCGGTAAATTAAAAGGAAGCAGAATCTTGCTTAACACATAGATCAAGTTAAATCAAATAAAAGTACAAATTAAATCAATGAAAAGAACCAGCCAGAACGAAAGTCGATGAAATCTTGAGCCAAATATAGACGCAATCATTTCAACCGTCTTCGACTCAGAACTTACGTGACAGAAGTTTCTTGCTAAATCTATCGTGTTTGTATCCTCGACATGTCCATATCACACGCATATACACGCACACACGACTACGTCTAATATCCGGTGAATGTCACCCTCAACGTTTCCCACCCCTTGTTCGCGATAAGTCGCCGCGGGGAGTAAGCGCGATGCTTTTGGGACACCCGGTGGCGTGTGGCTGACAGATTGAACGGTGGTAGTTACGTGCGAAGCGGTGCGAGACATCGATCCTGCTTTTGCGAAAGTTTCAGGGACAAACCTGCGCCAGGGTCGACACGAGGTCCTCGTCGCAGCTTCTCGACGCGGACTCGATCAAAATTCGACACGCCGCGCTACTAACAAGCTCGAGAGCCGTCGCCATCTCGTGCGTGAGAGCGTGAGAGCCGTGGGTCGCTTCGCGATCCTACCAGATCTATAATCGAGGATGCATGTCCTCCGAGGAGACGCGTCGTCGACGTGAGCGCTCGCCGATCTGGGAACGACACTGCATTTTATTCGCCGACTCGCTCCTACTTTCAGATCATCATTTTGTCAGACACAGCTTTATTCATCATTTTGTCAGACACGCTTTATTCATCGCCCTCTAATCAACTCTCTCTCTCATTGGTCTACTTCAGTGACAATTAAATCCTAAGACATGAAATAAACATTCTAATGTACCTTGAATTTACGAAAAACTTAAAAAAAACTCGTATACTATTACAAAAACCAGAAAGGAGATTGATGAAAACGGTCAAGTAATTGACTCGTCCCGCACAGCATAATCTACTAAAAGATGTCTCAGGTCTGTATTAATAGTTTTGAAAGTAATTTCCAGATTTGAATTTAGAGTTAGGTATTGCGATCAAATCGCGACTACAAAAACATCGCATATATCATGCGATTTAACCAAAAAAATTGGGTTTAACTCCAAATTGAAATCGGAGGACTGTATCGATAGTTGTCACTTGTCGAAAGTTGAAACTTGTCTGACGTGAGATACTCCATTTACTATTCAGAAATATATCCAAGTTTTCAATTGAATTATGATATATGTGACATTTATATCTGCAACCGCGCGATTCAATTGAAAAAGTCTCATCTAATTCTGGATTCAAACCTGAATGTCTCACTTGAGACGAGTTTCAAATAATAACTATTGATACGAGCCTAGATACCAATTTTCCAGTTGAACTATACGTGACATTACATTGGAGTAATTCAACTGAACAACTTTCATCTGACTCTGAACTCGAATCTGAACGTCTCACTTGAGTAGATTATTAATCCATTAAGGCCCAAGAGAAAACCACTAAGGATAGGCTTTCAAAAACCATCTAAATTAGGGCAAAACGTCGAAATTTGTTAAAAAGTAAAAAAAAATTTGTGTTGGATTTCAAAATTCAAGATGGCAGACCAATATGTCGGCCCAAAAATTTGAAATTTTGACCTATTTGAGTGAAAATATTCGTATAGGAGGGGTTTGGGGTTCGCTGAGTATGAATATATACTTATTTTTTCAAAATTCGTAATGGCGGGTTCAATATGGCCGCCTAAAAATACGAAAATTTGATATAGTTTTGTTATTTGGCGAAAAATCCAACCAAATTATAAACTATCTTTCGAAGATGTTTGGTTTGGGGCAAAACATCATACTTTAGCAGATTGTAGAAGAAAAATGGTTTTTTGACTTTAAAAATCAATATGGCGGCCAAAAATTTTTAATTTTGATTTATTTCAATGAAAGTACGTTTTGAAAAATTTTGAAAAAATAAGTGCATATTCATACTCAGTGAACCCCCTTTATACGGATTTTCACTCAAATAGGTCAAAATTTCAAATTTTCCGGTCAACATATTGGTCCGCCATCTTGAATTTTGAAATCCAACACAAATTTTTTTTTCACTTTTTAACAAATTTCGACGTTTTGTCCTAATTTAGGTGGTTTTTAAAAGCCTATCCTTGGCGGTTTTCTCCTGGATCTTAATGAGTTAATGTCGATCTTAAAGATCTACCAATTAAAAAGAAAAAGAAAAGGTCGATGCTCACGAATTTTATGTTTACGCAATATTGACGCGTCGTTTCAAGTTCTGACGGGCAACGGACGCTGTTCAGAAGCCAGCACTCGATTCATCATATTTCTCACCGCGTGCCGACGACTTCTTCGCCGATGCTAATCGCGCGGGGAGGGCCGCGTAACGGATGCATGCTGTACGTGCGTGTGATTTTCACGCGCACGTCTAACGGGACGTCGGGAAGCAACAACGGATGGCCTCCACGTCCTCTTCGTCATCAAGCGAGGGAGTGGTTCGTCGCGCACATGTGCGCCCGCGCGCTCGCCGGCCCAAGGAAAATATTTTTCGGTTGGTTGTGAGTCGTTCGACCGTCGCCTATACCGACGGAGCCCCGCGTGTTCTACAAATATTCTACCAACGCGAACCTCTGCCCTTAACGTCTTTCTGGAAGATGTTGCAGCGAGAGGTTGGCGCGTTCTATTAGAGCGGTAGCATCGGGCAGGAACTCGAATCGACACGAAAACCTCATAATTTCACGCTTGATTCTCGCATTCAGCCAAATTTGCACGACGGAGCGTCGAGGATGCCCGGTTATTTTGCCGATGGGACCAAAATTGAGGGTGGAATTTCTGTTTCGTCGATTTCCCGAGACGCCGAAGAGACGTTGATGATAATGGCGGCAGCGGTGGAGGCTTTAAAAGTACGAGGCCAAGGCTGAACGTGGGATAGAAACGATTCGTGTGCGGAAATGTGAGGGGGCGTTTACGTAATGCGGATAGGAAGAGTATGCGGCGAGACAGAGAGAGAGAGAGAGAGAGAGAGAGAGAGAGAGAGAGAGAGAGAGAGAGAGAGAGAGAGAGACACTTCGTCGGATCGATTTCGCGAGCCGCTAAATTTTTGATAAAACGGAACATCCATTACTGTCGAAAATATCCGATGCACGAGTTCCACAAATTGCGAAGGATATCACATCGCGAAGGCTCTCCCTCGCTTTATCGCGAAGGCTCTCCCTCGCTTTATCGCGAAGCCTTTGAAGATCTCGTCTGAATTCGAAGATACATATTTACTATCCGCATAATACGCCCGATAACGGGTCGACGATAAAAGGAGATGCAAACGGACGATGAATCGCGAAATGAAATCGAAGGAAAGAAAAAAGAACAGAAATGAGAAAAAGAAGAGAAATGAGACGAGTTTCGATCGCAGCGGAGATCAAAGGGACGCAAAGAGAGAGGTATATGTTTTAGGTACTTTTACCTAAAAAGAAGAAAAAAAGGAAAAGAAAGGAAATACACAGCGTCAAGGTTCGATATCGCGTTGCGTACGGATGAATTACGTTGCGTAACGAATGTCTGCGCGAGCCACGAGTGTCTGAGCGCGGGGGATGCGGCGGCGCTAATTTTAATTACGCCTTTTCCTTCATTGCGACGTCGCGTATGTACTCGTAGTAGTCGTCGTTCTCGTCGTCGCCAATTGACGTGAATTGGGGGAAAGCCACGTCAAAGACGCGGCATAGCACATCCGCCATTAGGCGGCCAAAGACCCCGCGCTTCTCTCCCTCCCTCTCTCACTCTCTCTCTCTCTTTCTCATTCTCGGCGCAAGTGCATGTGCATCGCGTCTCGATGCATCCTGTTCCAGCTGCATCCGCAAGTGCACACACACGGCCGATATCGCCCCGAGAGACGAGCGCGCCGCTATCTAGGGGTGTCCATGACATTTCCAAGTAACTTACTACTTCGCCAAGTCGCTCGTTAAATATAGAAAACCCTTCTGGCTGTCTAAGAAAATTATTGCAAATATTCTACACTTATGTACGAGCACTAACTGGCAGAGGTCTGCTGGGCGCGCAACGTAATTGGGTAACTAGGACTTTCTAACCGTGCATACATATTATTGATCGCAGCTGATCGTTTGTTGATCATCCAGAGAGACGGTGTGACGATGTGGGAAATCGGTGATCTGTCACTGTGAATTCGCACGCTATATATCGCTGCAGCTACTTCTCCGTTACACGGGAAAAAATTTGATGTTAAAAATTACTACAGAATTCATCAAGGAGTGAGTCGACAGTCTGCAGTAATCGACTGTTTTCTCGTCTTATAAGCGTTATTTCTATTTCAGGAGCTGAAATGTGATATTAAAGATAATTGCTGTGTTTACAACGAAATTTACCGTGTTCCTTAGCAAGATAGACTTTACTGTCAATCTCACTCCACACCACTAGAGAAATAGTAACATTTAAAAGAAATTATACGAAGAATAATAACTGTAATATTCGTGTTGAATTACAATAAAACATAGTTTGCGTCGGAAATGACTGTAATTATATAGCCAGATTAATCATTTTCTCTCACCACGCAGTTATTCTGCCGATTAATGTACATTGTGAGAGAAAAATATGTAAGAAATAATGAAATTTACTTGTTGGATTATTTATATACACACACAACAGCATTATTCAAACATTTTTCAAATAAGGAAATACTTCCTTAGAATCCTTAGAATCCCTTAAGGAAACCTTAGTTCTTCCATGAAAGGAATTATTTATTCCATTTAAAGAAAAGAATTAAGATGTAAGGAAATATGTTGTTAGTATCTACCAAATAGATATTTACTGACATTTGGATATTTTTTCTCTCGACGTACACGCGTAAAGATCAGTGCATCGTATCGACTGAATTTTGAAACAAGAAGTAACCCCGGCGAGTAGGTTAACGATTTTTTTTTCTTAATAATACCGCGCAGTGTCGTTCAAGCACGCGTTCACGACGAATTGTTAACAGCCGCGTTAATTACGAGTCAAAAGTTATGCATGCACGCGCACGCGATCGTAGCACGCACGCACGCGATAATCTCTCGGATAATAGTAACAATCCTATGTGTATATGTGTAGGAGCGTGTGGGTTCTGCCGTTTTATAACGATGAGGAAGAAAAGAAAGCTGCGTCGTCGTCGCCTTTTACCACTATTCATTGTTAACCACTATCGATTGCGATTGTTTTCAAAGGCTGCCGGCCTTAATAATGCATCCACAACGGCGGAAGTTGCTGAACTTTTCCCCGGTCGTGCGACGAACTTCGAAGTTACGCGGACGGCGTCGTTTCGCGTAAATAATTTCTGCGCACGTTTCTTATCGTAGAAACGTTGCAAGTACTCTGCACACACACACACACACACACACACACACACACACACACACACACACACACACACACACATACCGACCGTACATGGATACACATGCCGACGAGGCGCGTCGAGAAAATGAATTACCGCAGCTGGCTGGACTGCTCGAGTATGGCTGATAACGATAACGTGGAAGCGCGAGCGTCGCGAATGCGACGTGCAGTTGGCGCGGACTCGGAAGCGTGGATTCCCAACGAGATTGATATTGCGGATCGACGGCAATCGCACAAACGAGAGAGATATTTTCCTCTTCCGTGAGTAAACGATTACCAAATTACACCGCACATTCCTGGGAGTGCAAATAAATCTCGCTCGAAACGAGTGGAAATCCATTCGACTAGTGAAAACACTAGCCCGGCACGGAATCGCAAGGGCGAATGTTTCAATCGGACTCGAAGTGGATTCTTAATCCGTGCGGGTGAATGTTTCAATCGATTAGAGCAAATCTGTTCTCGTGTGACGGGGAAGCACAGGAAATCCACTCTACAATTTCGAGCGAAGATATTCCATGGGCCGTTTAGGATGGAAGGATTCGCTCTATCGAAGCGAAAAGTCGCTCGAGCGATTCGATTGTGTCGTCCTACTCTCCGAGTGGAGTTCCACTCACTCGAGGAAACTGCAAGTGCAATTAATCCTCCTCTCCACACAGTTAATGAATGATATTACTAGATTACCTAATTACTAAATTACATTTCGTCTCGAGCACTTTCGCCCGCTGAATTTCCGCGTCGTAATGCACCTCGGCTGAAATATCGTACGCGTGAAGCCGTCGCGTTGCGGCTGACATATACAGCTCGCATATGCGTACGTGCGTGTGTGTGTGCGTATGTGTATACGGTGTGCATCTGCGCCCGCGTATACAAACGCACCGATACGCGCTGTGCGAAGTCGCGAGCTCGAGAAGTCGTCGTTTTAGCACGCAAGCGGAATAACCCGCGGTGGATCTGCGCGCCATGTGCGCGGCCTTTGTTTTGCAACTTTCTAGGGAAGGTTCTCGCGTTCGTTGACGCGCGCACATCACGGCCGGATTCGCGACGACGATCTTTACGTCGCTCGTCGACCGATCAATCGAGCTACTCCTCTGTTTATGTCTCCCGATTTTACGGCCCATCTGGTCGTTTCCCGCGCGCTTTCCGAGCTGTTTTCGCGTTTGGATCGGGCAAGTGTCGTCGTTTCCACACTCGCGGCGGTCGTGTTGCTAATAATTGCGGCTTTAATTGACGTGAATTCGCGACGAGGTCGGCGAGTGCGTAGGTACAGGCCAAGTTTTATTGAGGCCTTCACATTTGCCAGGAGAAAATTCCTACATGGAAAAAACAGTACGGTGAGAGCCCACACATAAATCTGGTCGTGCCAACTAGACTTCATAGTAAAGTACAGAACAACTGATTGTGTGGTTACTGCAACCACAGAGCAATTGCCGAGTTACAGTGACGATATCTGGTTACTCCAAACAGAATGTATCCATTAGTGAATGTCATCCCAACCGATTTCTGATTGCCACGACCGGATCACGCGCAACTACATTGATGTAGTTGATGTACCAAAGTAACTGAGTCATATCGACCATACACATTACCACCACACAAAGATAACTAAAGTGATGTAACTGTACTGCTCTTAACAAAATATTTCTGATTGTGTGTGCATTATATCCTTTTTTTCCGTCTAATACTGCACTTCTAAGCAGAATCGTAAGTCTCGTAACTTGTTCTCGTAAAATACGTAAGAATTTATGAGTAGATTTACAATTGTGTGCAATATCATATGTCGTATAATCACTTGTAAATATTGTAAATTACATGAAATCGTAGATATTTACGAGTAATTATACGACATATAATATTGCATAGAATTGTAAATCTACTCATAAATTCTTACGTATTTTACGAGAACAAGTTACGAGACTTACGATTCTGTTTAGAATATAAATCATTCTTATCGTATCTCTGTATGATTATATCTATAAAGTAGAATATCTGTCTATATATATATGTGTTTCCCTATACATTCCTAAAGCCTTTGATCTCTCTGGATCAAATTTTACATAGTTACTCTTTAAGACCCGGCAGAAAACAGGCTACATGAAACTTGGACACAGCCCACTCCCTTCTTCTGATTTCATCCCCTTGACATGTCGCGATAACTCGGGCAACGTCGGATAGTTTTAGCTAGTATCTAATACGATACACTGAGAGGAAAAATGACTGGCTTCGCTAAAATAAAAGTCATTTTCAGCGTCATTCATACAGATCGGAAAAAGTATAATGAGAAGAAAATATTTGGTGTGTTTGTGTAACTATAATCGCATAAAGAAATAATTACTATAAATTATGACCAAGGAAACAATTTTTCTAGTAAACTCTACTATGATATTAATAATAATAACCTTATGTGTATTTTATTGCCACTATTTTAGTACGAAAAAAATATGGTTTGACTAAAAAACCACTTTCTTTTTTCAATGAGTTTTAGATTAGTATTCTCTTAAAGTGAATCAGTGAAACATCATTGAAAGCAGTAAATATACACTAATTTGCAGCTATAAGTACAGCAGTGAAATTGTTCAATGCTATACTTATAACTGATATCAGTGATTATTCGCTGATTCACTTTAAGGGAGCAACTTGATTTTAAGGTTTCAAAAATGAGCACATTTTACGAATTTTTTCTCCGAAATTATGCGGACGACAAATATCAAACTTTGTATAGTCATTAAGACATATTTTATTAAAACTTTCTAATTTTTATAAGAAGAAATAATATATAAAATCATAGTTATAATGATATGCGTGCAAGGTGTTGATTTTCATGATCACCACGATTGCGAGTCTCTCCGTGGTCTGAAATAAAAAAGCAAGTAAGGAAATTAATTTACAGACTTATCGTTATCGTCTGAAATACGGGAATGCAAAACGAACCATTTTTTTCAATTAATTCAAGGCATATAAACATAAAATTTAAAGAATGGACTAAAAATGTTACGTTTATACATCTTAAATTAATTGAAAAAATGGTTCGTTTTGCATTTCCGTATTTCAGACGATAGCGGTAAGTCTGTAGATTAATTTCCTTACTTTTTTGTTTCAGACCACGAAGGGACTCGCAATCGTGATGATCATGAAAATCAACAATTTGCGCGCATATCATTACAACTATGATTTTACATATCATTTCTGCTTTTGTAAAAATTAGAAAGCTTTAATAAAATATATCTTAATAACCATACAAAGTTTGGGATTTATCGCCCGCATAGTTTCGGGGAAAAAAATTCGTAAAGAGTGCTAATTTTTGAGACCTCAAAATCGCGATAACTCGGGCGACGTCAGACAGTTTCAGCTAGTACTGAGTGTATCGGATAGTTTTAGGTAGCACGATACACTGAGTGGAAAAATGGTTGGCTTCGCTAAAATAAAAATAAATTGCCCCCTTAAGAGAGTAAATGTTAAGGCTTTGTTGGGACTCGGTGTACGAGCCCCTCGAGGTTTACGACACTGTGCGCGCGGCGCAGCCTGTCGTAGATACACGTGGGCACACGAAGAGCGCCCACACGTCGTGGATTCTCGACTCTCGCGGCCTTCGACTCTCTCGCCGAGTGCTAACGTTTCACGCAACCGCCTCTTTCTTTCCACACTCGACACGGCGGATCTAACGTAATCGACGGCGCGATTTTTGCGGAACTGGAGAACTTTGCCTTTGGAGAGACGCGCGTCGATCGAAATCGCCAAGAAAATTATTCGGCTTATTCTCTTCCTGTTCCCTTACTGCTGCGCGCAAACGTGTCTTTCGCATTGCACGTGAGAAAGGACGCAACGATTGATTTCGATTTGAAATAGCAGATTTGCGATTCGTATTTCGCGAGCGATCGTAAAGTAGTCGGCGCTTTTGTGGCCGCTTCACTCTGAGCGCATCCCGACTTTCGGAGCGCAGCTCGACTTCGAAGCGATCCGCTTTCAAGCTGTCACGCGGATTAAAGCCAACCTTCGCACGCGCATTGGTGGTCGCTTTCCCCCCTATTACGTGCCCAGATCTTTCAGCCGAAATAGGGTGCTAAAGTGGGTCAAACACAACGGACGCACGAGCGACATAAGGGCGGCTGACGAAGGGTCGACTGCTGGCTGGCGGCCCTCGACAACAATACGTCGCTCTGAGCTTTTCTGCTATTAATGAAAAATTCCCCCCGATAAATAGAAATTATAAATTGCATTCAATCAGCGAGAATCGTATGCGAATTCTTACTTCGAAGTAAAGAAAGAGACAAGTTTCACGTTTTCATTCGAGAGCCTACAAATTGGTGACATTGTCTCGAAAAAAATGTACTGAAATCCAAAGAGTGGGACACACGCACAATTTCCTGAAAAGTCGTAATATCGAGACAATCTTCCAAAATAGAATTTCAGGGAATTGTCTCGTTGCACATTCCGATGCATTAGTACATGGAGAGAATTTTATAGTAGAAATTACCATAGGATTTTGTAACCGAGGAATAGATCGACATTCTGCAGGAATTTACTATCCTTTCACTTCATATGTGCTATTTATATTTTAGGAACTGGAATGTGCTATTAAAACACTTGTGTCTCTAGCGAAATCTGCTATGTTCTTTAGCAAGATAGACTTCATTGACAGCCCGTTTGTGGATTATTAAATACACAGCAAAATTGAAAAGAATTTATATAAAAAAGAACTAATATTCTCTGCGTGTATTTGCTTATTTGAGCGCAGTAAGAAATAGACAAACGGGTAGATATCAATACATTTCTGTGTATTGTTTTCGAGGTAATGGTTCCTCCTCCGAACAATCGTATGCATCGGAAAGATTGTATTTCGCGATATTGTCTCGGTATGCGAATTTCGATATAGTGTCTTTTCGGGAAATTGTGTCCCAATTTTAGAATTGCGATATCTTAGTATCTTCGGGACAATGTATGTCCATTCTGCAAACTCCACAAAGCGAGGACATCCTCTCGTGAAACGAATTCTAATTTCTATGAAAAGGAGAAAGATTCCTTCTATTTAAATTCACCTGGTTTCAAAGCCATTCTAAAACCGTTCGCGCTTGCATAATGATACCGATACGCGGGGCACAGTTAGCGGAATGTCGGGACTCCCTGTCTCGATCTCGACATGCCAACTGCACACTGCATTCGTGTGGGATACATATATGAGTGCATGCAGGTGCAGACTTCGAATCGATTTGTGAGAACCTACATGCGGCACAATTTCGACGAGACGAGACGGGACAAGATACACGGATTCTGGCGCGGCTCGCGACGTTTTCGCAAATGAACCGGAAGTCCCGGTTTAAGTTTAAGCAACGGACAGCCGAAAGTACCGTAGCACAGGAGGAAATCTGACAGAGAACTCGGACAGTAAGGAATATCCGTCTGAGTGCGGGTTATTTAATCAACGCAAACTACTCTCTTAAAATGAATCAGTGAAACATCACTGAAAACAGTGAATATACACTGATTTGCAGTTATAAATATTGCACTGAAAGTGCTCAGTGTTATACTTATAACTGATATCAGTGACTATTCACTGATTCACTTTAAGAGAGTAACAACATCGCGAGACAATCTCGCAAATTAATCCGCATACGGAAAAAATAGTAGGATTGGCCCAATCTGATTTTGTCAACCTAAAGTTCCTTTAGTTAAGTTAGGACAAAGTATGATGATTCCTGATTGGTCTGAGAGTGAGAGAGAAACTCTAAGGCTGAAGTGACGAAACGTGCTGCAGTTTCTCTGTCACTCACTCATACCACTTTTTCCCTGCAAATGGTGTCCTAATTGTGACTCGAGGAACTCTATGCCAACTAGATCCAACAGTAAAATACGTAACAACTAATTATGCGATTGCTGTAACCACAGTGCGATTGCTGAGTTACAATAACGATATCTGGTTGATTCGACCAAAGTGTATCCATGATAAAAATGTCACCCATTTATACACTCAAAGTAAAATATATGTACACGATCAGAGAATGGATATTTATTTTACATTGAAAGTTTAAATATACATATTTATATGAAGACTCGGAACAATAAGAATACCCAGAGTTGGATACCATTATTATTAGTATACAGTCATTGGTACTTTTACCTTACTTATTTTTTCTCATTTTTTTTTTTAAAGATGACAAAGTCCAACACGCGAATAGCCTCGCGTTGAGGACGCTCCGCGTCGTCGATTCTTGACGATTCTTCAGCGAGCTGAGCGTGGTTATCGATCGCGACGGCGGCATATTCATTCAATGCAAACGGACGACTCCACGTGATTCATTGACATTACCGTGACCCACTTATAATTTTTTCCTCGTTCTAAGACGCAACGAGGCTCTCTGTGTTCATTGCAAAATTTCGGAAATTTTCAAATCGCCACGTTGACACCCGTTAACGACACATTTCGCTTGTATACGCGAGTAGAAATCAATCGAGGTAAGCCTTAAGTATGTAATAGCTCTATCCAAGGATGCCTCAAAGTAGACATACCGTCGTAGGGTATTATAATATCCCAGATATTGCTAAAATAGGCAAGTTTGAATGAAATTTTGTGAATAAATCATGAATTCATGCTGACGTGAATGCCCCATCAAACGAAACTTATATTAATAAGATTCGGCCAGAAGTAAATTTCTTAAATGATTTCAATAAAAAAAAAACGATTATTCATTAATTATAAGGTAAATATTTCGATAAATGTTACTATAGGAATAGTTAAAGTAAATGTGAATTTCAATATTAAAAATTATACAAAATTATGTAAATGTACAAATTATGTAAATATACAAAATTATGTAATTTTATATAAAAAATGAATGGATAAATTAGCCAAAGAAAGATATTCAAGATTGATAATAACAATAGTATACGAGTGTTATATATAACAATAAAAATTGTGATAGAAGTTACAAGAAAAATTGTAATAAACACATACTCTGAGAAAGATTTTAATTGATCATACCTTAAATAATAAATAAAGCAAAAGGTCTTTAATTCGTCATTTCAGTCAGGGTCTAGTTAAGCGTATCAGGATTAGGTCTAGTCAGATTAATAAGTCCAGACGCTAATTTGTAAAAGCGTTACGTTTCTGTGTAAAGCCTAAGTGGACTTGTCTTCGTAGGACCTCGATAGAACCGGAGAGAACTGTCCAGGCACTTTTTAATCGCTGTTTTAAATTTCTCCCCGGGTCTCGGATCAGCGAGACGTGACCGAGCCATGCCGTCGAGCACGTTGTGACAATTTACGGACACGGATCGTCCGGTTTCGTGACGCCCCGAACGTCGAAACTGACCGGGCGCCGTAATCGTGGCGAATTGCGTGAAATTTGCGGACAATTTCGCTAACAGGAATATCCGCGCGAACGCACGTCGTTCATCGCGTCATGCGCGACGAATGACGAACGACGCATCGCGGCTTTCATATTGCGAAACAATCGAGTTATCAAACGCACGTGCGCGCTCGCGCGCGCACACACACACTACATGCGCGCGCGTTGATGCGCGTGCACGTGCAACGTTCGACTAGTTTTTCCGGATTCCGTCCGCCTTGTTTGGCGAGTGATTAATTTTGGTTCCATTCGGGACGGGGCGAACGAAGGCGGCGGCTGTCGCAACGACGACGATGACGACGGCCCGTCGGCTCTAATAAATATTAATTAAGAATTTACACCACCACGTGTCACGAGCACCTCACGGTCAACGTCGAGCAGACAATAAAATGAAGAAAAATACCGGTTTCCGGCTCTCGCTTCGCGAGATCGCCTCGAAATCACGCCGATGATTAATACTGCGCATAATGCGGATGCCTGGCGGCTTAACATCATCGCGCGAGGATAATCACACGCAATTAATACCTTTTACGGCCGCGCGGCGCAAAGCACCCGACAGATTCGATTTGAACGCGAGCGATATATTGACTATTTGTCACACTTTGTCGTACCTCGATAAAATTATTTTCCGAAAATAACAGATAACGATGTTCCCAATTTTGTTGAGAAACTCGCAAATTTGACGCAACGCATGCGAGATCCGTCAGAAAATGTCACACCGAGCAGAAAGAGTGTTGTACACGGCGAGAATATTATAGTTGTGTCGTTTTTTCCACATAAATTCTTTTGAACTCTACTATATTTCTAATGCAGAAATACAGAGACTGCCAGAGTCTAAGGAGTCTATCTTGCTAAGAAACACGGCAAATTTCGCTAAAAACGTAGCAAATCTTTTAATATAGCACATTTCTCACTTCGCGAAATATAAAAATCACACGTGAAATGAAAGAACAGTCGATTACCGCAGAATGTCGTTCTATTCCTCGTTTACAAAATTTCGCAGCAACATTTACTATGAAATTTTCTGCGTGTTTAGTGTCGACCATGACTATCATTCGTACGCGATAATCATAACATATTAATACCTATAGTTGTCGTGATTATAAGACCATACAATTAAATCTATAATTTATAATCGTTTTCAGCACCAATCATATTATCAGTAGGTTCAACGAGAAAGAACGATAGTACGGGAAATTAATTGCCTCCGACAACTAATTATTTCATTCTCTCTCTCTTTCTCTGTACATACAATTACAGTCACGACCATCAAGTACTTTTTTTCAGTGCAAACCTCAACGTTCAAGTCCACGATACCGCGGAAAGATCGAGCGATTGTTCCCTCCTCCCTCGGGACAATACACAGGCTATAGAATAAAAACGAAACCGTCTCTTCTTGGGCTCGGAGTCAACATGACATAGATTCGCATTGCCGGTCAGTGAAGGTGAATTCGCGAGGCGGAATGAAAGATTAGTAATGCTGCGTAGGTGTGTGTGTGTGTGTGTGTGTGTGTGTGTTGTGTGTGTATATGTGCGAAAACGAGTATCGCGAAACGACAAAGCGTAACACACCTATACACATAACGCAAACACGCGCACAGGCAGCCGTGCCGACTGCTGGTGTTCGTCGATCAATACGCCACGCTGGTGGAAGCGAGATGAGAGGAGGAAGCTGAAGAGCAGGCGGACGGCAAAGAGAGGGAGGCATTGTTGAAGCCATGGACACGCGCGCGGGGCTCTGATATTTGCAAAGCGTGCGAGATCCAGAGATCCGCGCGACCGTGTTCTGGATCTGCTCGCTAATCCTCGCCTTCCGGAACGCTGGAAATTAAGCATGCGTTCGCTACATCCGTCGCCGGGCTAATTGAAGGCCTTTATGCCGTGAGGTAAAACGACCTCTCCGTGTGTATTTATTCGGCGCTCCGTGGCTCTCTCCGATTTCGATCTTCCAGGCCGTCCGGGAATGTCCGCGAAGTCGTGTTTTCCCGAACGACACCTTTCAATATGAAAATCGAATTGGCTCCTGATCTTCTCCAGTGTACGAGTTCTCACCTGTGTACGATTACACCTGTGAAGGGCAAAATTTCTCTTAGCGAGATACAATTTTCCGGAATTACTCGCGACCCCTCCACCTCCTCCCCTTCCTCGTCCTTCGCCTCGTCGGTGTCTCGGCACTCTTCATTGCTGCTTCTCCGGCAATAAGGATCTCGCAGCCCTTGATGAACAATGACGACGCCGCGCGGTATTTTTATCTGAACGGCCATCGATTATCTCGCAAACGTGGCGCGAATGTTACTCGAGTGGTCAATAAGTGCGTTGCACTTCAGTCTGAATTGCCGTACTTGCGGTGAAGAGGAGCCGTCCTCGCGCTCACGGCGACTTCGGCGAACCAGCGCGTTCCGCGTCGTCTCGCAGACGGTCTTCGAAGATATTCGCCGGGTGTGATCAAAGGCTTTCCACGTCGGGTGCTATCCCCTCTTCGGGGTGGTCCCTGCTTTGTCTACGACACTTTGTCGAGCCTTCCCTCTCGACTGCCGAAGAATTTGCATGAGGGTTATCGACCTGTCGCGTGATTTCGCCCTCTTTTTTCATCTACCCTCGAATTCCTGCCTGCTGGCTGGCGCCCGGTTCTCTTTGTCTTTTCTTCTTACGTAACGAGGGATGAGAGGCTCGACCAAAGCAGAGCGGAAGGAGAGGGAGAGAGAAAGAGAAAGAGAGATCAGGAGAAACGGAGACACGGAAAAGGGAGGAAATAGAACAAGAAGGGTGACGATGGGCGACGGGTGCGACGAGATAAAGAGGGATATCGGCGAGCGGCCTGATTTCAGAGAGAAAGGAGGGACTACACACCGGGTGTCCCACGAGCGGAAAGCTCAATGCGATACCTCGTGCGAGTCGCGGTGATCAGAAGCGGAAAGGCTCTCGCACGCGTGCGAATAATTTTCCGGTTCTCCAGAAGGCATGAGAGGCCTCTGCGTGCGAGAGGCTGTTCAGCGAAAGAGGTCGTTGCATTGGAAATTCGTGCCGAGTGCCGTCGCGAGTGCGATTTTCGCACCGTGTTACCGCGATACCCGCACCCGTGTCTCCGGGAGAAAAACCGAATCCAAAGTCGTTTCTTTCTCACGCTCTTCTTCTTTCCTTCCTCCCCGGACGCGAGTTTGCACGCTCGCGCAAACTCATGCCCTTCGCCGTTCCTGCGATGTTCCTATCTCCGTTAAAGCAGGCTCAGATGCGTGTCGAGCGAACTGTGTCGTTGCTGTACGCCAAACTTCATAAATGCAGCCCCACTCCCTGGCGTAGTGACATTTGAAATTTGCGGTCAGGCGCGTGTAAAATATTCGTGCATCATAACTGTCGAGCATTCTACGGATTGTCGATTTCTCGAATAATTAACAATAATCATGCACGACAGTTTTGTTATAAAGATGTGTTTGAAAATAGCTGTGGCTGCTGCCGGAAAAAGAATGATAAAGTTGACAGCACTGACAATTACTGCGTTTCGTTTCTCTCACCAATAAACTGTTGCTGTATCGCAAGACATTAGCGCGAAGTAAAATATACGTTATAATTATGGGAAAATATATTTTACTTGACGTTTATACAGAAATCGTTTCTAATGATAGTTCCTCTGGCGACAGTGTGATGATGAAGTACGAAATATTTTCTTCGATAACGATAGAAATGAAAGGAGAAAAGAGGACGGAGCTCTGTAGATATAAATGTAGATACATATTTACCTCGATAGGTATCCTGAGGGAAAGCTGAAGAGACACACAACCAGTCATCGAGTGGGGAAAAAAAAATAACGACTCGAACACACGTTACCAAAGTTACACAAAGAATATTTATGGGTAATCTATCTCTTGCACAATGTACGTTTATCTTTTGCGATACAGCAACAGTTGATTTACCGGTGAGAGATACGAGACGCAGCACCAGAGCGATTCTCAGTGCTGCCGACTTGATCATTTTTACTGGCAACAATCACAGCCATACATTTCCAAACAATTTTCCTATATGATGCGGCAAGAATTCCAAACGTCGCTATGCTAGGGAACGGATTCATGAAGTCTGGCCAGTACCTTTTTGTGTGACGATATCGAATAACAGCTCGCGTCTATTAAAGAGGCGTACCGGGGACGGCCACCTAGCATTAATTGAGCCGATCGAAGCGTGTGCACGCGTGAAAAGGAAGGGCGTGAGCCGGCTGAAGCGCGTGCAGGGTCAACGATCTTCATTACGCGCGTATGCGTGTCCGTTTAAGAGGCTCGCGGAACGAATCATCGACGCGGCTCCCACGATGTGTGCCGATCGCCGAGCGAAGACCGTCCCATGAAGCGTAACCCCATGACCGTCGACCCTTATTAAAGCCACCTTCCTCTTACGCTCGGCTAGGTCACGTATACGGCGTCTCGAAAGTAAGAACGACAGAGAGAGAGAGAGAGAGAGAGAGAGAGAGAGAGAGAGAGAGACCGGTCTTGTCGTCTGGTCTGGGTGACTTTGCGCTCATTTGATCAGTTTCCAAATAGAGTGAAGCACGCAGCATCACTATGCGTGCACAAATTCAAGAATCTTTTTTATTTTTTTTTTAATATAACGAGAGTATTTTTTTAAACGTATGTACGCACACACAGCGCGGTGCGCGCGTCGATACCGTTGAAAAGGTTAAACGGCAAACATTTATTTAGCATAATATCAAAGTTTGTCCATCGCAGCGGCCGACAAAACGGAAAATCGATCCTCTGGACCGAGAGCGCCTCGGCGAACATGCCTGCGGAACGAGGTTGCCGCGGCAATAATTATATCACGTGTGCAACGTGTGCGGCGGGATCGATGCCTCCTATCTTCCGCGGACGAGCGGCGCACAGAGAGTCGCGCCATCGCGAGAAACATCGCCGGGGAGAAAGCAGGACGAGCGGAAAAGATAGAGGAGAGCCCGGCCGCCTCTATCCGGCGCGAGTTCTTCGCTGCGCGCCGGCTACTCGTCGATTTAGATTCGCGAGCGACGCGTAAAGATCGACGACGTCGCGTGCGCGCGAATCTCGAAATTTATTTATTTATTTATTCGCGAGAGAGGAGCTTCAGTATGCACGCGAAATAACGCGAAACCGCGTCTCTCCCGCCGATGTTGGCGATTTGTAAATCAGCAAAGTCACTCGATCACGTGTTCGCGGGAGAAGAAGGGTCCTTTAGTTGCATAATGAGAAGAAATAAAGTAACGCAAGAGTAAGGGACGATGGCACAAGTCAATGAAGTAATGAATCAGTGAAGCAAATTTTCGAAGAACATCACGAGTCTCTTTTCAGCCGTGCGAGAAAAGCAGAATTTCGCGGGAGAAACAGAGACTCGTAACTGAGATGAGAAAATTCAGGTTAGAAGATCAAAGAATGCTCGATGATTGCGAGTGGTAACTCCTCAATGAGGTCGACAAGCATCGTGTCATCTCGAGTCGCCCCTAGAAAAGCTCTAGGGAGGAGTCTATGGGAAACTACGCCAATGCGGAAGAGAGATTCTACGGCACTCGTTGTCGCACCTCGCGAAAGGAGCCTCTATCGATCCTCAGTGCGATATACCTAGGGCGACAGAGGCTGAGAGAGAGAGAAAAAAAAAGAGGGAGAGAGAGAGAAAGAGGAAGAGAGGAAGCATAATCGAAGGTGGGTATCGGCGATCCGTCGCCGGCTAAAAGGAATCCAGCCGGCGAAACTCAATTTAACCAACCTGTCGATACGCGGGACAGCCCCGCGGCAGTTGTGCTCCATGGAGGGTGAGATTAAAGCGGCGGTCGCCAGAACGCGGTTACGGCGATTTGTCCGTTGAGGTACTCGGGGTTGGGAGAATACTGAGATGTAAACGGAGACCGCAGACAAGGCAGTCGACTAAACATCGAAACAAAGGTCTAGTCCAAATGCGAGGTGTAACGTGGTCGTTGATAGTAACTTATCAAGAACGATTTCTCTAATGACTTGGAAGTTTTACAATTTCAAAGTGATTCTATCGTAAAAGAGAATGAGAGAGAGAGAGAGAGAGAGAGAGAGAGAGAGAGAGAGTGACTTTCAACACCTGATTTAACATCACCCTCTCTCACCAGGGGGAAGGGAATTATTGGGAAATTCACCGTGACACACGTGCGTGTCTTATCGTAACGTATCCGATTAAGTATCGTGACATTGTGCACGAAATGAAGGGAACGATATCGAGCATAGAGGTGTGCGAGAGACACACAAGCCGGATCATCGGATGACATTGACGACTCGCACGCGACGCGACGTTAATGAAATGAATGCTAATTCCTGTCGCAACGACGGAGTCAAGAACACGCAGCGCGGGTTAATTAACACGTCGATCAAAAGTCGTGCTGCGCGGCGGATCGACCGTCCGTCCGGATCTCCACGTCGGAGAATGTCAATTGATTCGCGCTACCTCGACGCTGCTCCGCGTTACTCAACAGGGCGCCCGACAAATCCTCCAGACCGATTCGCCGCGCGCGCCTAGAATACCCGACGGCGCAATCTGCCAATCGCGCGGGATCGACACGCTCGAACGATGGCTCGATCGATGCTCCGGTTTCGCGACCGACTCGGACACGAAACGCGAACACCTCCGTTCAAGATCCCCCGAACGCGATGGATCGTCTTCAGCGTCGCGTGTAACCAATTTCGCAAGGCGAGCGTGACAACGCAACTCGGCACCAGCTCGACCACTCGCGACTTCCTTGCGAGCGAGAAAATTCCTCCCGAACGGGAATCCCTCCGTTGGAATCCAAGTTCTATCGCGATCGCGCGCCATCGATCGGCGCGGCGTCGCGCGCGCTCGATTGATCGATCTCGTTAGGAGATCGGAGCATCTGACGGCGAACGAGCTTGGTTTCTCCCCCACGTCAGTCCTCGGGTTGCGTCGAGATCGATCCGACGACGTCTCCGCCGCGGGTTTCACGCTCGACGTACCTTCGACGTTCCCCTCGGCGTTCCCACCGTCGTCTATCATCTCGGCGACGAAGGGAAGCGTCGCCGAGTGACCTTTGTGGCGAGCAGCGAGGGGAGACACACACAGAGAGAGAGAGAGAGAGAGAGAGAGAGAGAGAAGTAGAAACGAAGGACTCACCTTGACGAAGTGCAGGTTCTCCTTGTCGAGGAGGAACTCCATGGACTTGTGGGGCCGCTGATGGATGGCGGACGCGGCGGCGTCGTCGCGGGGGCTCCTGTGCGAAGCGCCGACGGGCGACTGGGGTACGTGGAGGGCGTGCTCTGGCCGCGGCCGCGGCGCCGCCGAGGTGTGGTTGAGGTCGAGCAGGCTACGGGTCTTCTTGCCGGCGGTGGTGGCGGCGGCGGCGGCGGCGGCAACGGCGGCAGCAGCAGCAGCGGTCTGACCGGCGCGCGTCGACGCCGTCGTCGTCGTGCTGTTGCCGTAGCTCGTGTTGATCACGGCCTCGTCGAGGTCGGTCTCCAGCAGGCCGACCGGGCGCTCCTGGGCGGCCTGCATCGCGCGCGCTTTCGCCATCTCGATCGCCGCCGGGTTACCAAGGTCCGTGGCGGCGCGTCGGCGCGACGCCGACGCCGACGTCGACGCCGACGCCGTGGACGCCGACGCCCGCGTGCTCAGCGCGGCGACGCGTGGCGGCTGCGGCGGCAAGGGTGGCTTGCTGGACACTGGCGCCCTCCCGTTACTGCTGCAACAACGACAAAACGTTCTTCAGGCTGTTCGCGAAGGGTGTAGGGGGG
>NW_022639475.1:1396487-1454136 GCF_010583005.1 Odontomachus brunneus
GGGGGGGGGGGGTGGTGCGAGGGTTGGACGGGCAACCTCGCGGCGGGAGAGCCACGCTGATACGAACGGCCGATCGTGGTGCGCACCGCGCCACAGCCAGGACATGTTCTCCCCGGAGCGCTCCCGAGGAGGAGCGGAAGACTAGTGAGCGCGAGCTTCGTAGGCGAACGCGACTGACCTCCGTCGCGGGTGGCACTGTGCGTCGTCGCGACGCGCCACGACGACGGTTGCGCGGGTTAATTGGATATCGACGTTGCATCGGCGGTTTCGCAAGGCTGACCCTGCCGGGCAGACTCGCAGAGTCGCGTTAATTAACTCGCAATTAGGCTGCCGCGAGTCTCAGCCGACACGCGAGCGACGCGTGTAGTCGCGCTCTTCGGTTTCGCGCTCGACGTGAAAGGAGAGACGCTGGTTGTCCGCCGGTTTATTTTCTTTCCTTTTTCCTCCGCTCTCCTCTTTGTTTTCCTCTTTGTTTTCTCCCTCTGGCGATTCAACGTGGTCGCGCGGCGTATATGGGGTAATTGCTTCGCTAAACGGGCGGGGAAAGTGAGCGTCGTTACGTAAAGCTTATAAGGGCGTCTATTT
Organism: Odontomachus brunneus; assembly: GCF_010583005.1. Lineage (NCBI taxonomy): Eukaryota > Metazoa > Arthropoda > Insecta > Hymenoptera > Formicidae > Odontomachus > Odontomachus brunneus. The sequence continues at coordinate 1,397,073 of NW_022639475.1, forward strand.
TGTCGCTTTTGTATAGCGTAGTCGGGGCAGTGCGGCGGAATGGCGCAGCCACCGAACGGAAGCACGAGGCAGTTTTTATTCCGCAACGACGCTGTTGTTGATGAGACAATTGGAAATTGGCGTTGAGGTAGCGTTTTATAACGCTGCCGCGACGTTATCGGTTTTCGATAGAGCGCCAGCTACCAGCTGGACGACGAGTTCTCTTCCCGTCCGTCCGCGCTTGACTGGGAGTATCAACCCTTTTTGCCTTCGCTCGGCCGTCCGACGTTACTAACGTTATCAACGTCAAAAGGTTTGACGTCTAATCTCAAAGTCTTATCGACGAAGCCGACGCAGTTCGGCGATCGTCGCGACGAAACCGCGATAGCACCCGCTAACTCATCGACGACCAGTGTTCCGTTTATACACAGAGCACTGTTTTCTATTGAATACCATCACTTGTATTTCTCAGCATTCTAATGACCAATTATGTCTACGTTAAGAAGCAATCCCGATACCAATGTGAGATCTCTACATTGAGGTCCGTATCAATAGTTATTATTTGAAATACGTTTCAAGTGAGAAATTCTGATTTGAACTTAGTGTCAGACAAGAACTCTTCAATTGAATCACGCGACTACAGATAAATGTCACATATATCAGAATTCAACTAAACTCTAAATAATCTCGAGATTTATTGCGAATATCCCAAACTGTTGTGTTCACCTCAATCTGTTCTACGTTTCCACAAAAATTGCGGAGGAGAGTCTGGGACAGCTTGTACAGGCAAGAAAGACTCATTTCTATACTCTCTAAAATTCTTCGAGTGAAATCTCGAAAGTCAAAACATGTGAAGCGATAGTGAAGATACTGCCACTCTGGAAACCACAGGAGTGAATGTTTCGCACAAGATTCGAGCTGTGAAGTCTGACTCCATGTGAGCGAATGTCTCAATCAATTGGAATGAGTATGTTCCACTGACGTTGGAATACATCGGCTTCGCTCTTCAGTTTCGAGTGAAAATATTCTCTGAACGATTCAGAGCGGAGAATTCATTTTACAGAAGTGAAAAATGACTCGAATCCTCAGTGACTCAGCTGTCACTCTGCTTTTCGAGTGGAATTTGAAGAGAACATTAAACGCCATATTGTTGTGTTAATAATGACCGCAGTGATGATAACGCTATTAATAATAATGATGCTGACAATAACCTTACATGTATAATCTCATTGCTAAAATTGCTTCTGTACTGAAACAACAAAACGTACGATTCATGCAGACAATGACTGTAATTTCAGTGAGACGAGAGAATCGTCCGTTCTTACCACAGTAGAGGGGATATAAACAGACCGATCTCTCAAATTAGAAACGGTTGTGAAATAATTAATGACCTTTAATGCATTAACTACGGACACGTTCCCGCAGTGTTCACGTTCTCGCCGAGATACCAATTGAAGGCCACACATACTCGTCGTACGGTAAATCAGCAGATGTTACTCGCGAGATATCAATCGCGGGCCAAATTGGACTGCACCGACTCCTGTTTTCGACTCGCGAAAGGGAGTGCGCCGTATATCGCGGCGAACAGTGGGCGCTTTATTGAATTTCCGAGGAGCGGGGTCGAATAACGCGACGATATCGATAGAGGCGCATCTATACACGCCGGCGAGGAGGACAGTCATTAATGAGACACTTTCTAGTCCGTCGCGAGGAGGCACCGATAAGCAGCCGGATACGCACGCACACAGACCAGCCACTATTCCAGAGAGGCCTCGTTAGGTTCACAAACGAACGTCAGAAATGACGGTTTGTAATCTGTTACAGCCGATGACCCCTCGTTCGCGCTGACCGCGAGTGTTTACGCGATTGCGGAACAATCAACACTGAGAGCTCGCGCGGCCGAATTATCCGCTCGGCGGCGCGATTCGGTCGCGGGGCGATTCGGTTAGCCAACTAACTGGCGCGGTGCACGTGCGCGGTAATTGAGACTTCCTCTCGGCCGCTCGAGTAATTAGCGACCAACTTTTCTACCGAATGCTTCATTGCCCCGTCATTCTTTATTCCGCGGCGCGCTTTTCGCGTACTCTAAAGCGCGGCAGTCGGAACAGCCTAATTGCTATCGAGTCCCGCGGCGCGCGAGGCGGAGGGAGAGGGAGAAAGAAAGACGCAGTTGTAAAGTTGTAGGAGAGTTGCGCGGCGCAAATGGAATTACGATGCGGAAACCTCGAGCGCGCGCGCGCGCGCGCATGCACGCACGCACGCATGTGAACGCTGCGAGAGCGCACGGTTTTATTATCGCCACGTAGCGTGAGATCATGTTTATAAGCGCAACCCACGATGGGGAATCATCGGGCGGTTCTCTAAAATTAGTATACGACCGCTCGTAAAAACAACGCCGCTTTTCGAGACCCTGAAAACGCGTACGCGAGATATCTCGTCGACGTGTGCGTCGACACCTAATTAACCCTTACGATACGGGAAGCCACTGTATATATACATATATGTATATATATTGTGGCGTCGTAACAATTTTGTGTAATACAAATACAGTTTTTCTTCTTTCTCTTATTATTATTATCATTATTATCCACATTTTCCATGCAAATTAGTAGAAAAAAGAGAAAGTATAAAGATAAATAAAAAATAATAATTATAAATTATGGTAATAAATAAATGAAAATAATAATTATAATTATATTAGTACAATTGGAATATAAATTATGGTAATAAATAAATGAAAATAATAATTATAATTATATTAGTACAATTGGAAGTATTTTAAAAATAATATATTCAAGTCATACAAAGTTTTAATTTTTTACTAATAATATACTTTGAGATTTATGCAAATAATAATAGAGATTTTGCTTAATATTTTAATTCTGCTCTATTATATCAGATATTTCTGTATGATTTCTTCCGAAATAAATGAATTTATGTTCTTTCACAACTTTCAATACAGAAAAAGGTTCGGCATTGAATAAAAACAGAAGTGAATAAATAGCTGATATTGTGCTAAAACTGTCCAAATTGAGAACAGTTGCACGTTCTGCTCAAGCAGGTTGTTAATGTGAATACAATTCTGATAAATTCAACCGGGGAATTTCTGGTTCGTTCATGTGTATTTCATCAGACATCCGGTTAATCCAATCAAACTTTCTTTTTCCGTGTACAATCCAGAAAGCCACTATAGCGCGACGGGGATGTCACGTTTTTTACTAGTCTATTTTTTACTAGTCTATTTTTTATGTATATGAAGAATTCTAATTCGAAGACTGCAAGAGAGAGTCACCCAAAAAGCCGTACCGTAAGGATTAATATTGAAGATGAAATGTGACGATGCTGATATTGAAAACACAAAAAGAAAGAAGGAAAGGAGAAAATGTTTAACGGGGGGAATTCAACTTGCGCGAGAGCGACGCGACAACCAGTCCGGACGACGATGCGACTGGAATAAGTCCCGGAATGAGCACGGGAGTCGCGAGCGAGCTTAATTGCGCCGTCGTTAGTCGTAGAGGCGACTAAATGGGCGCGTTTGTTACCGTTTTTACAAGGCGGCGAGATAGAAAGGCAGAAACGGGTCGTAAAAAAGCGCGGATAAGGGCGGGCTGGCGAACGCCTCGAGGGGACACCGTCATCGTCGTCGCGGGCCTTTCGCCTTCGCGACGACGAAGGAGAGCAAAAGGTCCCATCGCCGTCGCCGGGAATCTCCGCGATCACCGCCGCAAACGCGACGTCGAGCCGCCTTGTCGAGAGAACGCGACTTCCGGACTCTCGAACCGGAATGGAATACGATTAATAAGGCGACTCCCTGCCAGCCGCACACCTACATGTGTGCAAGGTGTATATTTAACTATGGCATGCACGCACCAGCGGGCGAACGAGCGAGTCTCCAGCTCGCGCCGCGCCAAGTCGAGATGTCGGTTAGCCCGGCTCGCAGGAGACACACTCGACCTCTCGTCTAAAGAACGATGTTGGAAAAGGCTTGTCATCCGAAAAGTAATCTCGGCTTCCGAGTTTCTCGTAATTAGTACACGACGCGCGAGAAGTCGAACGGAGAAAAGGTACAAGAGTACTCTCTAAATTCCTCGGAGTGAAATCTCACTCAAAACGTGTGAAAATTCGCTTGAACGCAGTGAAAATATACTGTGAATATACAGGTGCCTGATATATATTTGAGACTGTAACCGCACAGGGGAATGATTATAGTCAGAGAAGCCATTTTTATAATAAGTAATAACATGAAGGAAATATCATGATTCTTTGTTTTTACTAGTAGCGCAGGAATAAACTAGTGAGTAAAGTCCATCCTGTTAACGAACATAATTTCGCTAAAAAACATAGCAAATTTTTTGTAATCTTGATACATTCCAGTTCCTAGAATATACATAATATATATGCAATGAAAAAAGCCAATTACAGAATGTTGATTTGTTTCTCGACTATTAAGTTCTACAGTAAATTTTTCTATTCTCTCTTGCTTTATACACTGCTTTGGAGTTAATGATAATTACCTTATATGTGCGTATATTACTATTGGTATCTTTTGTGAGAACAAGACAGAAATTGGACAGCCGAAAATAACTATGATTTTAAGAAGATTAATCGTTTCTTGTTCTCACTATATTGTGCTACTTGAGATTGCAAGAGTAAGCGTATCATTCAAACTGCAGAGTGGATTCTTAATCCACGCGAACAAACGTTTCCTTTAATTAGAATGAATTCGCTCCAGTGGAAACCAGAATACATCGGATTCACTCCTTAGCTTTGAATGAAAATATTGACTCGACGATTTAGAGCGCAAGAATATAATCTATAGTAAGTAAAAGTTTACTCGAATTTGAACAACTCAACTACCATCTTTTTCCAAGTGGAATTTTACTCGAAGAAATTTAGAGAGAGAGAGAGAGAGAGAGAGAGATGCTATACGCGCAAAAAGGACACGTTAGTTTCTTAAAAGTCGCCGGTGAATGATATATTTTCTGGAGTACAGGGCCTCACTCGCTATTTTGCATACCGTTGCATAACTAAGTTCAATTATACCGCATCCTTCCGAAATGAGTTCAGCCCGCGAACTCCAGCCACTTGCGAAAGCTCGAATGGCGGCTTCCTAAATTACATCCCGCAGCTTGCGATGATTCATTGCTCCTAAACGCGAACAGGCGTGGGATATCGATTACGTTCTGTTTAACGTCTCGCAAAGACAAACCGAGATACGCAGCCGCCAAAAATCCTCCGCTGTTACAAATGAGATAATCCTTCAACGAAGTAGCCTGCATTACGAGAGAGCGCGAGAAATTTGAAAAAAAAAAACAGTTTCAAACCAAGAAAATGTGGAATCACGCGATCTCTGTCGGGCGCTTCGAAGAATTATTAATCTAAATAAATAAATCATTTCTCCGCTACGTTTCTCGTGTATGTATGTGTTTGTTTGTGTATCGTCAGCAACGCGTTTCGCATTTTTGCGGAATTGCAAATTTATTCGTCACGTGTCGGCAGAAAGAAAACAGTCTCTCTCTCTCTCTCTCTCTCTCTCTCTCTCTCTCTCTCTCTCTCCCTCTCCCCGTCTCTATCTCCTTTTCCCTCGCGAAACAGAAGCCGCTCTCTATTCTCACTGAAGAAGCGTTTTCGGCGCAGCTGAATCGAAACGAGAGACGCCGCTTCGGCGAAATGTAATACGATAAAGCAAATGTTTGTTAAAGGCGCAAGAGGGAGGCATCAGATACGACGTTCCCAGAAGAGCAATGTTGATTGGCGGCGAGCACGGCAGGCCAATGAAAACACGCCGACGAGAAATTACGAGCGATCCCCGACGATCGCGGTCGCAATTAATTCCCCTCGTCCCGCGCGTCACATATTCGCTCGATATTCAAGCGCGACGTCGACGCTGCGGACGTGTCCTTTTAATTTTCCGCGCGCAAATTTGTAAAGTGGGTCGGCGCGCGGCGTGACTGTCGGAAGACTGTCGGAAGAGCGAGGTTTTTTAGTCGGGCAGCAGGCACGAGGAGGGCGGTTTGGACGGGTTATAAAATGCAATTGGGTCGCATTACGCGGGAATGACGTGGCGCGGGGCGAGAGTGAAATTTAATTAAGAGAACCGAACTGGTTCCGTCGCGTGGCGCGCGACCCACGGCACGGTTCCGTGGACCGGAGAGAATGACGAGCTGGGGAGATCCGACTTCGGACGGCGGCAGTGTGGTTGACCACGTGTATGCAACGTAGGTGCAGGCGCGAGAGCGAAATTACATCGATTAACGGTGGTGCGCGAGGCCTGATTAGAGCGGAATTAGACGCGGGCCGAACGCGCGCGCAGCCGTGCGCGTTCCCCGATGGGAGGAAACGAACGTTTCGCCGTCGACGCTGCGATTGCGACAGGCGGTGCCTCGGTGTGGGACGAAATGAAAGTGGATTTAAACAAAACCGAACGGCAATCGCGCGCTGGCGTGCGGTGTGGGACGATAATGGCGGTGACACATGGCGAGGAATCAGTTGCGCTAATCGAGCACACATTAGAAGGGCGCGACTGCCTGTGCCGGTCAAAGGGCACGTTGTGGGAAATCAAATATGAAGTACCAGTTGTTGATTTATCTCAAACACATAGAAATATGTGGGTGCAATGCGCGCGAGCCAAAACACTAGCCGGAAGACGTTATTAGGCCCTGTGTGTACAATCACAAGGGAACACTGCGAACCCGAACTCTTTCATTGTGATACGCTTTTGTGAGTATGTAGAGTCAATACATGAACGGTATATTCCATTTGTGTCTTATCGCTATTTAATGATATGATTTACACTCTCAAAGTAAAAAGGACGATTCCACTTTTTCGTGTATTACTCTTAAATTGAAGGAGATAGAAAAAATTTTTTCGAATAAAAGTTTAATAATAAATTAAGTGCTATAAGTTTAATGATAAGTTAAGTGCTATAAATTGGCATAAGCATAAATAAAAAAAATATCTATAAAAAATTTTTTTATTTATGCTTATGTCAATAATTACAGCACTTAACTCACTTAAGTGACTTCAGCACTTAAACTTTTATTCGAAAAACTTTTTTCTATCTCCTTTAATTTAAGACTAATACACGAAAAAGTGGAATCGTCCTTTTTACTTTGAGAGTGTAAATCATATTTTTAAATAGCGATAGAGTACAAATGGAATATACCGTTATTCATGTGTTGATTTACTCTACATACACACAAAAGTGTATCAAAATCAAAGAGTTCGGGTTCGCGATGTTCCCTTGTCAGTTGCAAAATGGTCCTCACACTTTTTTCCAATAAAGCTGCAGCGCTCCAGGTTGCCATAATTGCGAGCCACTATTGACCACTATTCGCGCAATGATTGGCTACATGTTTTATTGTTGATCGATTACTGCGCAAATTCGTCAGCAATGGCTCGCCACTGTGACCACTTGAAGTACTGCAACTTCACCAGAAAAATGTGTGAAACTCTAGGTCTGTTCTTTTCAGCTGCATTGCCGCTCTGGTGCAATAAGTTAGAGTGTGACAAATATATTTTATCTCACTTTAACTTATTGCACCAGTGCAGCAGTGCAGCTGAAAAGAACATCGTTTTACAACTGAGTACATAGGACTCGAGTAATATCTTCCATTTCCGGCTGGAGTATCTTGGCTCGCACACATTCCTATCCACATATTTTTGTATCATGACTGTTAATTTCGAGAAGAATCAGCGACCCAGCCAGATGCAACGGTAATATGCACGGTGAGTGCATATATGCATTATTACTGTTGCATTTAATGCACTGAGAAAAAATAGAAGTTAATTTGTGAGATAACAGTTTCGCAAAAATAAGCTTATTTGACAGAAATAAACTTTATATTCAAAGAAATCCCGTAAGTATCTTTTCCTCACTGTGTGACTGAATTGCAAAGATGTGTAGGAAATGAAAGGCATTATTGGAGTTCTGTGTAGCTTGCTAGCTCGCAGTGACAGACGTGTGTTGCCGAAGAGAAGCGAAGAAAATATTTCGCGACAATAAAATCCGTATATTGTGGAGGAAAAAATATCTAAAAAAAAATATTTATTCGGCAGGTTATTAATAAATAACGTATTTATTTAATCTAAGTTCTTTTTTTAGTAGAATAAATAATTGCTTTCACGAAAAACTGAGGTTTTAAGAAAATGAATATTTCCTTATTTGAATAATATATTATATATCAGTATAAGTAACATGTTATTATTAATACTTATAGAATAAACATTCTTTATGTCTAAGATACTTTTTCTCCGAGTTTTCTCTGATTAAAAGTTAGAATTCAATTTTCGCTTAGTCTGATTTTGCTCATTTGAATTTCGCCTCGGTTTATTCAATTAGTCGAATATCGATCTTCCAATACATCAACTGATGTAGACGTAAGGAGCGCGAGGCGATAATGGCAACGGCGATTTCATGTTTGCGTATTATAACGTTAGCGTTAATAAGGTGCTTGGAAAAGAGTTAGACGCAAGGGTAATAAATAGTAAACACACAACACTGACAGTTGCTGGTATCGAAGGTGTACAAGGACGTCACGCGACGCGTAAACAACGAGAGAGAAAGGAGAAGTCAGAGTCAGTGTTCTTAAAAATGTTGTTTGATTAATCGAAATAAATCGCGGTGTGCCATTACTGCATCGCGCATACCGAAGAACGAGAACGTCGTTGAAGGTTTGACAAGCAGCTTCGCGAGCTACTTAAGACCTCTCTATTTATACGCTTCTGCATGACGCGCTCCGACAACTTGTTGCTGCCGAGCACCTCAGCTCAGAACACACACGGAGATCCGTTGAATGTTTTGCATGCGACTCACCTGACACTGGAGGCGCTTCTCTGAATGTCCACATTGTTCCTCCTAGCGGCTTCCTCGAGAGTGGCAACCTCCTGGCGTCTCCTCTCCTCTTCGGGCGGATGCAACGGTATGATGATGTAGTCCGGCTCCTTCTTCTTGGTCGTCGCGGTCGTCGACTGCTGCTCTTCGTGCGTTCTCGAGGTCGGCTCGGCTACTTTCTTCTGCGCTTCCGAGCGCGGCACCTTCGTCCTGCCGCTGAATCTCAGTCGGGAGAATCTCTGCAGAAAACCACCCAGGCCACCCTTCTTCCTCTCCTCGCTCTTCATTGCGCCGGATGAGGACGTCGACAACGGCAACGACAGTGAAGACGAGGATGAAACGGTGGCCTCGTACTTGTGCTCCTTCTTCGTCTTCGGGGTGGCAACGACGAACGGCCGTTTCGCGATTACGACCGCGTCCTCGTTGCTCGACGCGCGCTCCTCGTGACGTTTGTCGCGATCACCACGATGATTCGTATCAACTGCCACGGCCACCGTCGGCTTCCCACTACGTTCGCCGACTCTCGTTTGGCCGCCGGGTGGGGACGAGCCAACACCGTGGACACTGTGTCCCTCCTTCTCCACCTCCTCTTCCTTCTTTTCCACCACCTCCGCCCCGTCCCGCGCTCCCTTCTCTTGCTGGTGCTCCTCTACCTCCTGCTGCCTAGTCGCTTGTTTCTCGATCACGACCCTCCACAGACGTTCGCCGGCGCCTCGACCGCTCGAACCAGGACTCGGGGAACGCTCCTCCTCGGAGTCGCTAGACGCGTTCCGTGACTCCTCCCGCTGTCCAGGATCGTCGCTCTCGTGTTCTTGCCGACGAGGTAGCCGCTCCACTCGCTCCGGGTAAAACTCACCGATCAGATTCTCCTCTCTCGCGCCTCCGAGCTCTCCTCCGCGGGGGTTCACAGGGCAAGGCTCCTCGTGCGCGGATATCAGCGCGGAATTTTCAAGGACACTCTTCTCCAGCCGCGGTATCTCCGTCTCGATCCTCTCTCGTAGGACGACTCCCTCCAAATAGGACGCTCCTATGGGTTTGGTTTCCAAGCAGGGGTAATCTACCTCGTCGTCTACTAGGCGCGGACGCGCGCTAACATCGCCACAGGCCGAAAATGGATCCGAGTTTTTTTTTATCTGACCAAAGAACGAGTCGTCCTGCTCGTTGACCGTCCTGGAGGACGCGCTGCTGTAATTCTCCGCGGGTCTGTAGTACGAATCCTCGCTGATGTTCGAGCCAGAGCCCATCTGACGCATCACGTCGGCGATCCTCAGCGCGGAAGAGCGTCCGGACGAGGACGCCTCCTCTAGCTCATCGCAAGCGTCCATCCGGTGAAACGCGCCTCTGCTGTTCTGCGGCGCTTTGATGTAGTCACACTGTTGCGCCAGTTCGTAACTGGCGTTGTTCAACACATGTTTCCTGCTGGGTGAACCGCCTCGGATCGTCTCACCGCTGTTCTCCTTGCCGCGAGCTCGGAAATTCCGCTCGTCCACCTCGAATTGCTGCGCCAGCTCATAGCTGGCGTTGTTCTTCACTCGGCGGCTTCTCGCGCGGCCGGATGGCGTTCGCTGGATCGTCTCCATCGCCAAGATGGCGGCGTTCGCCACTCCGGAGGCTGTGGCCTCCTCCACCTCGCGCTTGAACTGCTTGATGGCCTCGTCGATGTCGTTCTCTGTCACCATCGCCATGTCCAGCACGCAGTTGGCACGATCCTGTGTCTTCACGGTCGACGTTGCCTTCGGCTGCTTGCGCGGTTGCCGCTCGCTAAGATCTTCGACGCGCTCGGCGCTCTTCTTCTCTTCACGATCATCCACACCGCCGCCATCCATGAGCGCGCTCTGCGCCGGCTGCGTTCTCACCGAACTGGTCAACGTGACCTTGCCCGAAGTTCCTCCTCTTCCTCCTTCTCCCGGTGCCTCGTCGTCGTTCTCCGTCGAGCTGTTCACCTCTTCCTCCTCTTCGGGACTCTTCATGGTGTTCTTCTCTTGATCGGCGGGCGCGGTCTCCGCCATTTCGTGGCTATTCATCTCGTCGTCGCGACGCTCGTCGCACGCGACGAGGCCACAGAGATTCAGATCCACCGGCACGCTCGCCACCCGCGTGTAATTCTCGAAGAGGCTCGACGTGGACACGTAGGAGGTGGTCCTCGAGGTGCGACGAGCCGTGCAGCCGTTCAGCCGTGCTGACTCCTCGATGCTGTCGAGCAGACTGGGCGCGCTCTGCGACTTGTCCGTGAATCTAAAATTAAAGCGCTCCTCGTCGCTCCACCCTTGGTACTGATGCTGTTGTTGGCGGCGGCGGCGATGGTGGTGGTGGTGGTGGTGATGGTGATCTTGCTGGTCGTACTGTTGGTGCTGGTGCTGTTGGAACTGCTGCTGCTGCTGCTGCTGCTGCTGCTGTTGCTGCTGCGAATGCTGATGATGATGATGATGATGATGGTGATGATGATGGTGCTCTGCGCCACCGCCACCGCCGCCGCCGCCGCCGCCGCCGCAGCCGCCGCCAGCGACGGCTATATTTAACCTGGCGGTCTTCTGCCCGGACTTGAGCTCCAAAAGCGTGTCCCTCTTCGTCTCCACGCCGATTTCCCGCAGGTCGATCGTGTTCCGGTAGTCCAAGGACGTCGCGTACTTGCCGGATTCACCGAACAGCAGCAGACGGTCGTCGAAACCGCTCGTTAATCGGGGCTCGTGCGCGCCCCTCGAATCGTACACCTCGAAATCGTCCTCGTCGTCTTCCTCGTCGTCGTCGTCGGCGTCCTCGTACTCGTCCTCGTGCCAGAAGTCTCTGTTTCGTACGGACGGTGAGAATATTGATACGCGGATGTGCGTGCACGAGTTTGCTTATTTCTTATGCCCCAAAGAAGCGCATTCGCGGGGGTTGAACAGCGATGGCGACTCAACAACGCGTCCCGATAACCTTCTGACGATTATAATATCGTCGGTAAAAGTCAAGGTGGTACGCCTCAGGGTCGCGATTGCGTTTAACTTGGCCGTAAAACGATCGTCGCGCGGCAAGCAGTCGGCGCGCCTTGCCAAGAGAACCGAGAGACGCTCGACAGCCGGCTTCTTTGCGCGAACGCAAATACATTGTTTAACTCTTTCAAATCGAGACGGGGAGTTCGAAATGAAAACAAAAACGCTGGTGACTACTCTGCTATGTGTACCAACGAATGACTTGTTGCGAGAAAGGAATTCGTTGTTTGCACGATTATCTCGGAAATGACGGGAACTTTTGCGGAAATCGCACTAGTGTGTGAAAAGTAAATCATCTTTAGGCATTCGGGTCAACACCAAGGGAATGTCAAGCTATATTTCGTTATAGGAGGGAAACGGTGAAAATAACAGAAAACAGCACCGGTTGATCACCGAAGGAAAGCAGATAAGGTATTTCTAACGGAAGCGAGAAACACGTAGCGATGCACTTACCGTTAGTCCCCACAGACTGCTAATTCGGAAAATAATTCGTCATTACAATGGTCGTGTGCATATTCTAATAAGGCGCGTAAAAATAGGCGGGTGTTAAATGACGCGTGTGCGCGTGCCAAGAATAACAAACAAAAGCTGCCTGTGGCTTCCGCGAGAGGATTGCAACGCAGGTGCTGCGAATGTTTCGAAAAGACGATCGCGCACGTATACAAAAGTGAATCACATCCTCAATGTGCGTTTGCACAGACGCGCATATGAGAGTTGTGTGTTTTTAAATAAAGAACGAATGGTATTATTTCGTCTATGCTCCTCTCATTTGAAAAGATAATTTAAAACATTTTTAAACTTAAAGTATTTTTTAACTCCTAAACGATAGGGACATTTTTTTCTGTAATATTTTCTTAAAATTCGTATACAGGAATCGTATTCCTCGCTAATTACGAATCCGAGGTCAGAATCTCAAAACCCAAAATAACGGATTCAACATTGCAAATTTCTTGATTTTTAAGCCAATGTACACAAAAATTAAATAAATTTTTGGAATTGCTGATCACGAATCAAAAGTCAGAATTGTAAAACTAAAAATGGCGGATTCGATATGACAGTTTAAAATAATGGTTTTCAGTATTATCCAAACAATTTACACTAAAATGTGTAGATTTTTGAAGTCACTAATCACGAATCTAAGATCAGCATTACAAAATTATTGCATATAAAAATCATTGAGTTCAGCTGCCAAATTGAATCTGCAATTTTGATTTTTGTAATTCTGATCTTAAATTTGTGATCAGCAACTTCCAAAATTTGTATGACCTCCTTTTTGAATAGATTGACTTAAAAGTATAAAAATTCGAAATGTTGAATCTACTATTTTGAATTTGGAAATTCTGATGTCAGATCCTTGGTCAGCGACTCCGAAAATCTTATGTGAGGTTTTTAATTCGATTCGATTGATAGTTTACGAAAAAAGAAAATGGTACCATATAATCCCGTCCTTTAAGAGTTAAATATTTATTTCCCGATACCCATCTAATTTGTTTTTCGTAAAATAACATATTACAAAATAATGTTTTGAACATTATAGAAGCATATGTATATAGAAGAAATAATTGTGCAATGTAACAAGATGAGAATACGGGAAAGACGAGCCTACCTTGGACGCTGATTGTTCCTGCCGATATTCGACAGATCGGCACCCCTCTTCAGGTACAAAGGCGCGAAACCATTCGACATATTGGCTTGACCGAAGGTCTCATCCTTCTGACACGTGTCGAGGCTCTCGAAGCTGCGATAAGGTCTGATCCTGGGAAAATGACCCGACAGGCTGCTGGTGAAACCGTTCGGCAGCAGCCTGTCGTAGTCTTGTTCCAGGCTGTCAGGTGAGTCGTTCTCTGGATGAGAGGCGTTCGACCTGTTGGAGTATTCCAACGAATCGAAGCTGTAGCTGGACGGTGACAAGGTGGCGCAAGTTCTCTCCAACGACTCGAACTGCAGCAGCGAGCTCGATCTGGAGGAAGCGGTGGACCTGGAGGACCTCGGCGATGCCGGGAACTCATCATAGGTCACCTGATGCTGGTGCTGCTGGTGATCAGTGCCGTGGTGATCCCGACGACGTCGCTTCTTAGGCACTACCGAGTTGCACTCACTGCCGCTGCCATCCAGTCGTTCATCTTTCGGGAACGTCAACGATACGCGGTCAGGATAACAACGACGACAAAGATGATGATAATGACGACGAGAGGAACGCGAGGAGAACTCGAGAGAGTAAAAGCGAGACGAGCGCGAGCGCGTGGCCTAAACCTACTTTACGGAATCCGGAGCACGCGGTGATGTTGCTTGTTTTTAATTCCGCGAGTTTTATGAGGATAGACAGAAAGAGAGAGAGAGAGAGAGACAGATAAAGAGAGGGAGAGCAGCCTGGCTGTTTAACGACCCACTTCGTAAAATCGAGTCGCGGAAGTCACTCGAGCGTCCCAATCACGGTCGTCACTTTCGCCCCGTCGAGCTTCCGTCAGGAAGCCGCGGTTCATTCAACCGGAAGCGGCGTTTAGCCGCTCGTCGACTTCGTGACCGTCGCGCATCACGCGCGTGATCGACCGTCGTACATTGATTACCGTCGATTCAGCCATCATATTTGCGCACGTGCACGAAGACGCGCTCGTCAAAGTTCCTGTATCGTGGATGATTTCATATCTCTTACTCTGTCTGACGAAAGCACGGTTAAAAATGAAGGAAAACACATTTAAGGCGCATATATATAAATATTAAAAATACTAATGCTGCAATTCTAAGCAAACATACAAGTAAGCTTAGTAACATACAAGTCATAGCTTACGTATCAATTGTCTATTCATAAGTTCTTACGAGTCTTACGAGAACAAGTTACGAGCTTTACGATCTGGAATTGCATTATAAATGTATTAGGAACATTTGAAGTGAGATATGTTTGCGTGTGGGTCGCGAACTGCGTCGATAAGAACAGCGATGTGGATGTTAGAGGAAGCGAAATGAAGGAGGAAATGTTCGTTATTTTGGAGTTGAACAAGATAGATTTAGAGTTGCATATATCTGGAGCAAAACGCCGTGTACCCGCCCTACTCGTCTATTTATGACTTTATCGTAGACTTCATCTGCGTTTCGCGAACGCTCTCTCGGCTACGCCTCCGAGCTACGATCCTCACGCGCCGAGGCGTCCGTTATATAAAAAGAGAAAGTACACGCGCCTGCAACGCTGCAACCACGTGCAGCTGACTGTTACAATGGTTACGTACTTGAAGGCGCGTGTGTAAAGAGCACGTGGATGAAGATCCATTGCGCTTTGCGGGTCTTTCCACACGAGTCCACATTGAGGGAAAAATTACTTTCAAATCAACAAATATTTATTTGATGAGTGCCATTAACATATTTATTTAAATCAAAATTCTCCTTATTTAAATCAAATATTGTTTACTTAAATCAGGTAAACAATATTTGATTTAAATAAAGAGAATTTAGATTTAAGTAAATATGTTAATGGCACCCATCAAAAAAATATTTGTTGATTTTAAGATAATTTTTCCCTCAGTCCATGATCTCGCAATTCTTCGCGACTCCAGAGGCTAGTTTGGCGAATTTTTAGCCGTAGTGCCCGCCCGATCTCTGCCTCAAATCCGACGTTATATCGTACGATCTAGACTTCCCGTTTCTTCTTTGCGGAAAGTTTGCCGATTTCATAGTGGAATGATCGCGAACGCGACGACATCGATGGCGCAAGCGCGACGTAATCGTGACGAATAATAATCGCGAGAGCGACGATTACGATCGGACTTGTCCCGGCTCTCAGGGCCTAATAGGTCGGAAGATTAAGTCGCCGAGAGAAAAGAGAAAGTAGAACGACCGACCGCGCGAACAATGTCTACTCCCGCGATCTTCGTCCCAGGCGACGAACGAGGTTTCACAAGATCGTCTTCGGCGCGCAGTCCGTTCCGTAATATCGACAGATCGAGCGGCTGTGGGCGAAGGATTATGGAATGCTTACCCGCGGATCTCTGCTTCGCCCTAATATGGATCACACTCTCGGTCTCCGAGTCCGATCCCAGCCAATAGGTCGTCCCGCTGCGATCGGAGTCGCTCTGCAGGTCGTCGGACGTTTCCTCGAGAATGGTCTCCAGGAAGTCCACTTGTTGCACTAGCACCGTATCTACGAGCAGAAACATACAGATCTAAGATCAATGTTTATTTTCGCTGAACACGGGCAGAATTTTGCGGTAAAAATTACTGCAGCACTTTGCAATCGAGAAATGGATCGACATTCCGCAATAGTTCACTATCTTTCCACCTCACTGAGGGAAAAATTATCTTAAAATCAACAAATATTTTTTTGATGGGTGCCATTAACATATTTACTTAAATCTAAATTCTCTTTATTTAAGTCAAATATTGTTTATCTGATTTAAGTAAACAATATTTGGTTTAAATAAAGAAAATTTAGATTTAAATAAATATGTTAATGGCACCCACATCAAAGAAATATTTGTTGATTTTAAGGTAATTTTTTCCTTAGTGTATGCACTACTTATATTTTATAAACTGTGTGCAAAATATACTATAAACCGTGCGGGATATATTAAATATATTAATTATCAATAAAACATGTGTGTGTATGCTATAACAAAATCTATGTCTAGCAAAATTTATTATGCTCCTTAACAAGACAGATCTTACTGATAATCTATTTCTGTCTATTTAATTGTTAAAAACATAGTAAAATAGAACATAGTAGAAAAAAATTTATATAAAAAAATTATATTCTCTTCGTAGAACACTACGAAGAAGAGAGAAAGAGGAGAAAGGGAGAAAGGAAGAGAACGAAAGAGAGAGAGAGGTAATATCAACATTGCGTACGGTTTAAAAAAGAATTTGAGATTAATAACGTTTGGTATATTAAAAATAGCACGTAAAGCTCCCTTGAGATGAAGCGATGAATAATAACTGTAATATTTGTGATTAGAAACATTTCCATTCGCTAAATCTCACCTCGACTCACTGACGAGAATCTACATTCGATTCCGCGTAGAAATTAACATTTTTCATTTAATGTTCCGCCGACGACTGGAATTGCGCGTAAGTTTCACGCGTCGCTCACGTTCTTTGTACGCGCGTACGTCAGTTTGTCGCCTCGTTGTCTATAAAATTCGCGTCCAACGAAGCGTATAATGTAAACTCGTTCGTGCCGTCGTTTTATCGTAGAGTGCTGCTTACAGAAGCCGAGCGAAATTCTTAACGAGAGTTTGTGACTCACTCGTTATCGACGACTTTATACGAGTACAACCATTATTACGTCCGAAGATAACGTAACTGGAAGGTCGTCCACCTCTCCAGCTGAGCTTTCGCTGTCTCTCACAGCTGGTTTAAGGTAATTTAGAGAACGCCTGTATTGCAAGAACTATCGTCTCTCCTCTCAAAATTTCAAGTTGACTTGTCCTTAGAATCTTGAGATATTCTAATTTTAATATTCAATTTTTAAATATAATGTGTGTTGAGATCTAATTTTTACGTGAAATTTTCGCATGCATGGTGCATTACTGTGCACAAATATACATCAGTCTTCTTTAGTTAATAACTATGTACGTGGTGAATTAGAAAATGGTAGAGAACTTTTTTGTTCAGTTTCACCTAATATACAAGCATACAGCGGCAGAAGACGTTGCCATCACAGTTCATTTACTGTATGGCGCATGATCCTTCACGAATCTTTGATTAATAACTCAGAATTTTACATATTATTCGCAAAATGGCAGAGAAATTTTTTGTGTAGTTTGACCTAATCTACATATACATCGTGGCTCCTCCATGAGTGTCCGGACTTCGTATACAGGAAATACAAAAATGATAGCTGATCGTATTGGTGACAATCGCCTCGTGACGTTATCAACATTTTTAGTAATCGTCATTCACTTTGGCATTCCCTTAACCCATTAACGCCTAAATGTACTGAAATTTTACGTTGATTTGAGCCATTTATTTTACTACGGAAATAAGATCTGTTGCTTATAAAGAGTACCATTCCTACCAATTTTGATGTCGCTATATCGAATAACATTGAGAAAATTTAAAAAAAGTCGCAATTTATGCAAAATTTTTGCAAAATAAAATAAAAGAACGCATGTTTTTAGGACTAATTTTTTTTGTCCGCTATTTTCTCCATAAAAACGTGTTAGTATCTCTCAGGAAAGTATCGGGAACATGTTTTTAAATATTTTCCCGAGCGATATTAACACGTTTTTATAAAGAAAATAGCGGAAGAAAAAAGCCCTAAAAACATTCTTCTTTAATAATATAAAAGCGTTTTTTATATTATTTTGAAAAAATTTTGCATAAATTGCAATTTTTAAAAATTTTCTCAACGCTATTCAATAGAACGACATCGAAATTGGAATGGTACTCTTTATAAACAATAGATTTCATTTCCGTAGTCAAATAAATGGCTCAAATCAACATAAAATTTCAGTACATTTGAATTGATGTTAATGGATTAATACAGCTGAATGTTCAGACGAACATTTTCGGTCGCGGTAACAAATATATCGTTTCTTATCGTCGGATTTTTGTTTGTTCCCGACTCACTTACACGAATTGAGTGCGAGTTCTTTTTCTCCTCCTACTGAAATTAATTTACCACAATCAACAGTCCAATTTAGTTGAATTCGGTCGCACAGCGAAACGTACATTTTATCTTAAAAGATATCGCGGCAAAAATGCGCGCGGGTGCAATGGGTTAATTGCCGATCAAGCGTTTGCGACGAGAAGACAAGCAGGAACGCACCGTATCTCTCCTTTGTACGTTCCTGCCTTCTTCGTCATCGCGCTATGAATGATGGCGTGAACAGTTAGTTGCTGGGAACGGATCGCTGCATAGTTGCACGGCTCAGCGCCAGAATGCATTCGGTGTAGCATTCTAAACCGCGACTACACTCGACTCTCTCGTGGAAAAGTCAAGCACTATCTTATCCTTTCATCTTATTGAAATAGTTGCATAACAAGCGGCGCGCGGTAACATTTGAGTTGTGCGTCGCTTCCCTTCACGGTGCGTGCCGCAAGTCATAATTAAAGAGAGAGATTAGCCCAGAGGAGAAGACTGTTTAATACCGAACTTTCAGAGATTGCACCTCGCAAGAGAAAGGGTCGATGTCTTTCGCGGTTTATCGTCACTCGATGATAACCCACGATTGCTTATAATGCATGAAGATCAAAGCGTCTTCTACGCGTAATTTTCCATGCTAATAACGCTATCGAAATAAACTTTGCACATCTGCATCAGAATTCGAACTGCCATCGTCGAGCCCTCAGAGCGCGACGAGCACTCGCGAGTCGGCGTGAGAATTAATGAATGAAGTGGGGAAAGGTTGAAGGCACGCTCGCACGCGAGAATTTCCTTCGCAAGATGTTCCTTGCTACACGCGCGTCGATATTTTATCTTGTTACAGTGTTCCCAGTTGCATAAGGCAGTCGCTGCGACCTGAGTCTTTGCGCCAGGTCATAACCTTACATCTGAATTAAAAATAGAGAAATACCGACCAAAATACACCGAGCTACAATGAGAGTTTAACATTTGTTAAAACTCGCTAATGATCTTTGGTCGTTCGCATTATCATTGATTAGTTGGCTATTTTGATAACTTCATTTGGCATATCATGTCATATCATATTCAAACACAATACAGACACTTGTATTAATAATCGTTAGAAGATCATCCCAAGTGAGACACTCAGATTTGACCTTAGAGTCAAATGTGAATTTCTCAGGTGAATTGCAATTATCAATGTAATGTATTATATCATTCAAATATCATATAATTCAATTGAAAAGTCGACTCACGTCGTGACTACATTCTCACGTGTGACAAGTTTCAAGCGACGACTATTAATGTCTCAAGTGAGACATCCATATTAAAGTTTAGAGTTAGCTATGAGTTTTTTCATGGGCTCTCGCGATTGCAAATATGATGTCACGTGTATCATATGTTGTAACTTACAAGTAAACCTACCCAAAAGTTACACTCCGATTTCTTTTTAATTTGGTACAATGTAGAAGTATAAAAAATATTTAAGTCATATTTTTTCATTTTGGCCCACTTTGAGTTTCACTATATAATTTATAGCGTTTTAATGTTCTCACTCCTATCATCAACGAGTGCAAAAAAATGTATAAAAAATAAAATTGAATATAAGATATAGGTGTTTTTGGTTTGTTAATTATGAATATAAAGGCAAATGTGTAAAATTATTTGTATAAATAATAAAATGTTTAAACAAAACATATAAAAATTGAAAAAATTATTATATAAATAATTTTTCGTCTTGCTTATTTATATAAATAATTTTTCGTCTTGGCCGAGATTCGAATTATTTTTTACTAATTTAGTACAGATTTAAAATATTTCGGTTGGAATCTCGGCTAAAGGAATTTAGAATGGTTCGTGTTTCAGCTATGTCAATTTTATTAAAATTTTAGTTAAAATTACCGGATTTCTCTCGGTTTGGCCGAGATTCGAACCATTTTTTATTAATTTAGCACAGATTTAAAATATTTCGGTTGGAATCTCGGCTAAAGGAATTTAGAATGGTTCGTGTTTCAGCTATGTCAATTTTATTAAAATTTTAGTTAAAATTACCGGATTTCTCTCGGTTTGGCCGAGATTCGAACCATTTTTTATTAATTTAGCACAGATTTAAAATATTTCGGTTGGAATCTCGGCTAAAGGAATTTAGAATGGTTCGTGTTTCAGCTATGTCAATTTTATTAAAATTTTAGTTAAAATTACCGGATTTCTCTCGGTTTGGCCGAGATTCGAACCATTTTTTATTAATTTAGCACAGATTTAAAATATTTCGGTTGGAATCTCGGCTAAAGGAATTTAGAATGGTTCGTGTTTCAGCTATGTCAATTTTATTAAAATTTTAGTTAAAATTACCGGATTTCTCTCGGTTTGGCCGAGATTCGAACCATTTTTTATTAATTTAGCACAGATTTAAAATATTTCGGTTGGAATCTCGGCTAAAGAAATTTAGAATGGTTCGTGTTTCAGCTATGCCGATTTTGTTAAAACTATTTAAATATATATCTTGTATTTAATTTTATTTCTTATGCATTTTTCTTGTACTTGTTGATGATAGAAGTGAGAACATTAAAAAGCTATAAACTGCTCGTGAAATTCAAAGTGGGCCAAAATGAAAAAACATGACCTAAATATTTTTGGTATTTCTACATTTATGCCAAATTAAAAAAAAATCGGAGTGTATCTTTTGGGTAGGTTTATTTGTTAGATCTAACTCTTAATTCAGATCTAAATATCTCACGTGAAATTCAAGTAACGATTATTAATACAGGTCTAAAAGTCACTGGTGAGTTTGGTCTGCAGTGGGAAAAAAATTTTTAATATTTGTAACTATAATTACATAGAGTAATAATTATCATGATAATAATATTACAAATTATGATGACATTATGATAAATTATAAAGAAAACAAATTTTTAATTGAATTCTACTATTATGTTAATAACTTCATATGCACGTTATTACAATTATTTTCGTGTTAGGACCAAAAAATATAGTCGGACCGAAAATAACTGTAACCTTAGTTAAATCAACCATTTTTTTTTCTCTCAATGCTTAGACTCCATCGAAGCTCGATGTGCTCGAAATCGGTGAGAGAAAAACTCATCGCTGTGAGCCGCACTGTGAATCCAAGACACATCTCTACGAACGATCAGAGCTCACGCGCTCTGAATCATCGATCAACTGATCAGCTAATCCGAATAATTGCGGAGCCGGTTCGAGTGACGCAATGGAACGCGCGGATGCGCTTGATTCTCACCGCCACGCCTTGTAATCGGCGGAAAAGTCAGCTCTGAAGAAAAACACGCATCCGTGCGCAAAATCGTCCGCGCGATTGATGTAACGAACGAATTGAGTCGAATCGCGCATTGTCAAGAAATTAAGTCTATATCCAACGGTTGTTTATCACCGATGATAAAGACACACCGCGCACACTTTCTTCCCCGGTGAATGCCGAGTGTGCCAGTCAGATAAGCGACGTTATCGATACTTCATTAAATGGAAGCGCTCTCTCTCTTTCTCTCTCGCTCTCTCTTTCTCGCGTTCTCTCCGTCTCTCTTTCTCGCGTTCTTTCTCTCTCTCTCTCTCTCTCTCTAAACACGAGACACCGTACACCTCGTGGCGACGTTGTGCGAGCAGGTCGTGCCGCTGAAGCGCAATTTGTCTTGCACGAGTGCGGAGGCACGCACCACTATGCAACATCATGGCGGGGCCACCTGTTGCAGTTGCCTGTTGCCGTTCCGTGACTAACGGACGGGAATAAACCGCCGACTTACATAAAAATAATCGACCGGCCTAACGTCTTTCGAGGCCTTCCAGCGGATATGGTGATAGCCGTATGGAGTAAGGTGTACTCGCGAGCACATACGAGATAGCTAAGAAGACGGCGACGACGCTCCTCAGCCTCTTATCTCTGCCGTGGGATTTTTTAAGTTGTTCCTCGACTTCTCTCTCCCCTGCTCTCTCTCATCATCGAGAGAACCTGAACGATTAATCTCGACGTGGAATCGATTTTTCCAATCTCTTGGTAAACTACTTGGTAACTGACAGTTAAATCATATACCTGTCCTTGTCTAATTTGAAGGAAAAAACAAAGACAGGCATATGATTTAATTATTAGTTAACTTACGAAGAGGTTGGAAAAATCGGCCCTTAAAGATTAATTGCCCGATAATTGAGAGAAAACGGATAAGAGAAAATTAATTGAAAATAAATTAATGGGAAAACCGCCAATACACTGCGATCGATTGGTTATCACGTCGATGTTCAAGAGCGAAGTCGAGACACACTCTCAACGTTCAATAATGTAAACACCCGTATCTTGGGCGAAGACTAACTTCACGCATCTCCGACTACGTTGGAGCCTCACTCGCCTCAATTAGATCTAACGATCGCGCATCAGAGCGCGCCTTCTCAGTTCAAACCTGAAATTAATCCTACGTCAAAACAGTGAACGGCGCTCACCGCGCGGCGGAGTGTTTGATCGTCGAATAATATTTCACGGTGTACTAATTTCGAGAGTGTTGCGCGCGCTTCAATTTCTATCTTGGGCGCGAGGCTTTCTTTATCCCGGACCGGTCTCGCAGAGCGAATGATAGAAATGAAACAGAGCGGATAACTTTTCTCGCGCACAGACCGGCCGATCCGACTCGATTTGATCTCACTCTCCATTTCTTGCCGCGCGCGCGCTCCTTAGTAGTCGCTTGCTAATCGATCCACGTTAATTCACGCGCCGTGAAACTCAAACAGTCGCTCTTCCCACGCATCGCGTATCGATTAGCCACTGCGTTCCGATCTAACTCGTCCACTGTCATCTGATCCAATCGCAGAGCGACTGTACTGCTCAGAATTCTTCGAGATACTCTTCTTGTGAGAAGGAGATTTCCTCTCGAGACATAGGAAAAATTAAAAGGCTGCCAGCACGCCTTTGAGAAGCACAAGCTACGCAAACGCGAAGGAAACGCACGGAATCTCGTCCTTGAGATCGTGGTTGCTGTTATTATCGATCTCCGTGGCGTTCTCGAGCAATTCCACGCGATCGCGATTTCAATGATCTTAAGCGACGACAGCGAACCGCCCGGGAGAACTGGTTGACATTGATTGCGTATTATATCAGACGGGAAATCGCATTTCCAACCGCCTCCCGGAGCTCCTCCTCGTCAACGCCGGCTCTTCGTCTACGCTCTAGATATCGGCGAGGCTGATATCATTACCGCGATTTCCAGCGGGTAGAAAACGGGGCGGCTTTGCATACAAATCGCCCGTTAATGGCCGGCCTTAATGCAGGTTGCTTTCTACTGAACGTGGGCGGAAGAAACGTAAGAAAAACCGCGAGTATGAGCGAACGAGACGTACTCAGCGTTTCCCGTAAACGCCTGCGGCACGTTGCAATGTAATTTCGCCGTCAAGCCGCATATCGATGATGACTCCGACTAAAGGTTTGTCTACAATACGTGATGTAACTCAAACAACATAACATTTAAAATTGGGACATAAGACGTCCAGAAAACATCTTAAAAACGTCTCTTAGATGTCTCAGACGGTCTCAAAATATAAGATGTCTTATGTCCTTATTTTAGACGTTGTATTGAAAAACTTAGCATATGAGGTTAGGAGCAAGAGTAAGAAATAAAACTAATTTATTTCACTTATATATACGTTCAAACTCTAACTCCGTTACACCGGAAGCATTTATTTGGCAGAAAGACTTTCGGCGTAAGGAAGTTAAAGTATAAACGTAAGCGAAATAAACTATTTTTATTTTTTACTCCTACTCTTATTCCTCACGCCGAGCTCAATGACAATTGCGTTATTAGGCGTGTGTAATAATTTAGTAAAGCGTATATTCGTCCGCAAACATGAGTTAACTTGGCGGACAATGTATTAATAGATGGGACTTAATTACTATGAATAACTATAATGTGCCACATTATAGCTTATTGCACAGGTAGTCTCGAGAATTCCTGACGAGCAGGAAATACCGCGAAGCGTTTTCATTCCCGAGCTAAACGCACGTAGTTTCGGGCCGAGGGGGTTAATCGTTTAGCATGACGTGAGCAGAACGACGACCCAGATCGTCGCGATCGCGCTCGGATTTGCGTCGAAGAGCGATCTAACAGTACTCTCGAGCTGTTGTTGTTCTACGCCCGCCGTCGGAGCGGAAATTCACACACGATAAAGAGAAGGTAGAACGAAACGTGTTTCTTTTTTCCGCGTTCAAGACTCCCCCGAGACACTGCTTGCCAAGGCAAGTTGCAGGGTTATCACGCGGAAAAGACCACCGCACGAAGCGTGAAATGGTGAGGATTACACCGAAATAAAATTGCACCTGCAAATAAACTAGTTCATACGTAATGAGACAAGTAATTTACACCGAAATGCATCAATATCGACGAGTTGTCTGCGAGCAATCGCGCGTTCCACTCACGTAATTCTTCAAACGCTCCGTTTCTTCTGTGTCATTAAGCACCTGCGGCTTCTGCCTAGCGTCTCGACGAGAACGTCGTACATGTCGATACGTTAGACGTGACCGTTTGAACGTTCAACATTCCCTCTCTCCTCCCAAAGCACACGTGTGCGAAAAATAAAAAGGGTAACCGGAAAAGAGAGAGGGATGAGGTACGAACCATTAGCCCGTAGATCCTCCAAATGCGTTGGCTGGAAGTGGGAGTGATGCTGCAGCTGGAAACCGTAGGCCGGAAGCCAGGGATTCGGCCCGTTCACCAGATCCATGTCGGCGAGTTCGCAGTCCGAGGTCAAGGCCGGATCTTCCTCCTCGTCATCGGCAGCGCCGACGTTCGCCGACGCCGACGTTGTCAGCGTCGCCGTCGCGCTCGAATCGTTGCCGCTCATCGCAGCACGCCACCGATCGCGATGACGCTTCTCCGCGTCCACCAGCACCGGCACCGACGATCGTTAGCCGCTCCGACGAACTGTGAACCCCCTTTCCGCCTCTCCCTCATATCGAGAGAGCCGTACCGGAAGCCACGCCGTTTCTTTCCGGCCGGGACGGGCGAGACAGAGAGAGAGAGAAAGAGAGAGAGAGAGAGTGGACCACTGCTACTGCTGCTGCTGATGCGATGTCAGATTCGGCGCGATTTTGTCGGCCAGATCCGGACGTTGCCGAGCTCTTCTCCCCGTCGAACGGACTCGCGGCAGCTGCAACGTAATAAACATAACTCGATTAGAGCGGGGGAAAAAAGGAAGGGAGACAGCGTATAATAATATTTCGCGATATTTCAGGATCATTTCTTCGAAGGGACAAGAGAGAATAAACGCGATAAAGTGGCTCTTTGATTCTACGATTGCCCGACCTGTATGGAGCGCATTTTCGTGGAAAAGCGCTTTACCAGAAAAAGCGCGGTGTGGTCGACGTGTTAACGACTAATTCTCTCCAGATAGAAAATGCCAGAAGGTACAAGAGACTCTTACATCCAGAAGCGCCCTTAAATTGTCCCGTGTTCTATTCTCGAGTTCTCAGAATTCAAGAGAAGTCGTTAGAGACTCGAAAGACGTTCCTGCATCTCTTTCATATGCTACATCCTCGACTTCTTTGAACTCCCAGAGAGAGATCCCAAAGAGAGGGAGAGAGAGAGAGAGAAAGAGACTGAGACTCAAACTTTCCCTGCTGGCATTCTCCGGCCGCAACACGGTATGGACGGGCAGGAATTCGCGGTGGAATCCGTTCGCGATTTACATCGGGATACGAGGAGGCAGATCGGCCGCAGGGCCGAGCACTCCTCCGGCGAGTCCGCCTTCTCCTTCCCTGGTTGAAGACGCGAGAGAGATACGGGACCTGTATCGCGATCGCGAGGCCCTTAACGAGCGCGTTTACTCCAGGCGGGGTGTTAAATATTGCCGCGAGCCGTGGATTTACATGACACACCGGTCAGAGGGAATTCTCTCTCTCGCGCACGCAGGTGGGAGAGTTACGTTTGTGTAATTGGATAAAGATCGGCTCGGGTCGTCGCCCTTCTCTTCCCTGCCTCTTCCCCTGCCGCCCATTCTCTCTCTGCCTCCCCCTCTCTCCATCTCCCTCTGTCAGTTTCCCTACGCGCGAATCCACGAGCGGCGGAAATTTTATTACCGTCGTATTTCTTTCGGCAGGCAGACCGAACGGCTTAAGGTCGATGCGCACGATACGCTCTCGGTGATCTTCACGGATAAATCGAGTAGGTAAGGAAGCGCGAGAGAGCTGGAGAATACATGATAAAGGGCCAGTCGCGAAACCGCTGACTAAGAATCGAAAGATCATACCGATCTCGTGATACGTAGATATGAGAGATCATTTCCGTTGACATTAGCACGTCGCTATTACACACAGAAAAATACACTCGCTGCATTCATGTAAATGTTTCGAGTATCCCATAAATTTGTATACACGCAAAACTATCTATATATATAAATTCATCATAAGCATTAAATTTAGTCCAAATACTAAATCTTAGTAAGTTAATACTAAATCTTAGTACTTCACAATCGAGGATATTATATCCAAACTACAATTTGGTGTTTTAATCGAGAATATTAAGTTAAAAAATTCGATTTGCTTGCTACATAGACAAACCAACTTTTCTTTCGATCAAGTCTTATGATATTCTTGTAAAGAGAATCAATGAGTATTCTTTTGAGTACGTGATAAAATAAGCTTATTTAAAATTTGTGATCGATAATTTTAAGACTGTTATAACATTAAAATAATCTTTGTTGAGGATAACCAATACTCGAAAGAAGAAAAGTCAACTGAGAAGAGTCGCTCTTTTTAGTAATAGAATAATATTTCTTTTATGTAATATTCGAAACTGTGACGACGAGACCTTCAAGTGCGGAGATGCAGGAGAACGAAACTGACGATCGAGCTTTTCGCTTTTGTATGTATCCCTTGTCCGAACAATCGCGCGCCGAGAACGCGATCGAGATAATCGCTATCGCGCCATTCACGGGACGCGCTTCGACGCGATGTGTCCTTGGACAATTATTTCAAAAGCATGGAAAGTGTTGCGATAGCGCGCGAAGAGAACCGGAAAACCATTCGCGTTCACCGGCAAAGAGCACAGTGATCGCATGACTCACTTCGCGTTGCGCGCGACTCGTACGTCACGGCGTCATTTTTCACGACCGTCGCGAGAATATATCAATACATAGGACAGGTCGGAATCGACGGACTTATCTTCGAAATATATCGGCATGCAGGATTAACGGATCTCTTACCTCGATTTCCGCGTCTAAATAACGGCCACTTTATCGGCACGATTAAGTCGAGATCGGTACAGTACGATCTCAACACTATCGCGATATCAACGCTAGAAAGTGCGACGGACCGATAAATATCGATCGCGTATCGATCTCTCCTAGTTTCGTACCTGGCGACAAGTCGCTAGCGGCAAACTGCACTTCGCGGTCGGCGTTGCACTCTCCTTACACATCGCATATTTACAGTGCGTCTGACTACGCGCGGACACTTTCACTTTACATAATGTCTTTTTCTATTGCGGGTAAAGAGAGAGAGAGAGAGAGAGAGAGAGAGAGAGAGAGAGACCAGATGGAAAGAGCGAGTATTTGACGTTACATTTCTGTAGTATTCATAAAGATTCTACGCTTCAAAAATTCGATATTCGGCAATATTTAACGAAGAAACATTCTTCGAAACTCGTTTCAGACGTGTCACAATTCGCAACAGAATCATCGTTGCGATTTTGTGTTACACGCAGAACACTTCACATATGCACACAGAAAAATATGATTCTACTGCTAAGAAAAGCAATTACACATTTGATTCATCTTGTTTTACGTAATGGTTACCTTCGACAAAGAATATTTGTTTTATAATAACCTTAAAATATAGTAAAAAAATTCAAAAATGCTCATTATTATGAATTGAAAAGAAAAATTTATTCTCTTTACAAGAATATTATAAAAATTTGTCGAAGAAAAACTGGTATTATTCCATACAGTACAAAATCTCCTGGGGACGTCCCACAGATGTCCTGAGGACGTAGAAACGTCCCAGGACGTTCTCAGGACGTACTCTGGACGTCTCCTGGATATTTGTGCTGTTAGGGACATAGTTCAATTCTGTATTGTAAGCAAATCGAATTGTTATCTTAATTGAATATTCCTAATTGAAATACTAAATTTACTAGAATTCAGAATATATTTTAAATAAATTTGATGTTTATGAGATGAATTTATGATAGAGATTTATGAATATATTAACTTATGAGGCACATGAAACAAATATTTAGTCCCTAGATATAGTATCTTTCTGTGTGTATGTGTGTGTACGTGTGTATGTAAAGATTTTCGCGCTAAAGATGTTGTCTCGAACTGTTTTAAATTCTAGAGATCTGAAGTTAACCTCACGTCCAAGGACCAATCACACCGACAAACCAATACTCGTAGAAAAGTAAATAAACGAATCACAGTAAAATATTCAAAAATAATAATTCCCTTTACAATTCTCGACTGTTATTGGTCGATTGATTTAGTGTTGAAATCATGAAAAACAAAGGCGTAAATTCAAGAATTAAAATACTACAAGGCCATAACTTAAACAGAATCCAAGTGACTCGAAGCAATGACAGCTCAAGGAAATCGTAGAATCCAAAAATCGCGAGCTGACTCTATCCGCTCCATCACGTTTCTCGTGGCGATCTCGCGATACCAGAGGAAGAACGGCAACGCGAGGCGAAATGACCGTGAAGAGAAATAAAACACGAGAAATACAGAGAGGTAGAGAGAGACAGCTGTTATCTGGAGAGACCGCGAAAAGGGAGAAAGAGAGAAAGAGAGAGAGAGAGAAGAAGAGAGAGAGACAGAGAACGCTCGTGTAGTAAAACAGTCGCAATCATACGGCACGCGGGAGAGAGAGAGAAGGAAAGAGAGAGGGAAGGAGAGAGAGAGACGCGGCAGAAGATAGAAGGAAGGCAACATCGCGCACTTGGAGAAAATTCCGAGTGCGGCGGCGCGGTGGATACCTACCTGTCAGCGTGCATTCCACGATCCTACGGCATGCTGGAGCAGCAGCTGGGCAGCTCTCCGCCGACGTGTTCTCTCCGCACGTACACCGACGACGGCACACGCGTACGTCGCGGACGGCACGTCGCGTCACACACGGGAGACACACTTGTCGGCTTCGTCGCGCGTCGTTCCTGGGCAACGTCAAGCCGGTGACGTGCGGCGACGCGCGAACATGGCGCACTCACTGTCGATTCGCGCACTCGGCGGTTACTCGGCGGTCGTTCGCACGCGAACACAAACACGGAGGAGGAACGCGAGCGGGCTCACCTACGAGCACGGTGATTCGTCGCGAGCGTGCGCTCGGTCTCGGTCCCGCTGCGACTCGACGCGGCCGGAGCGCGAACGTCGCCACCGGGTGATCCAGAGCTCCGACTTTGAGCACCGCGGGGTAAATACTACAACGAAGCGCGCCGCTTTCGCCCACAGAGCGCCACACGCCGGCCAATCCCCACCCGCGCAGCGCCGCCACGTGGTAGCGGCCGCGGCCAATCGCGCGGCGCGGGGCGCGCGCGCTCATTCTCCGGTCCTGTTCGTAAAGTCGGCCTGTAGTTCGCGCCGAACGGATTCGAAGTATCGATCGTTCGAACGCTTGATCGCGCCTGGGAAATGAGCCTTTCTGCCTCGTCGCCTCGCCGTGTGTACAGGTCGTTCCAATGTCCCGGCGACGATGTCCCGCGGAGCAGGCGAGCTCCGTTCATCGGCGGCGCGTTATTAAGGTGCGACTTCAAACACTTGTTTTATTCCCACGCGAAAACGCCGACAAGCAGTCGTCTTTGTGCCGCGGCGAAATTAGTCGTAATAAGATCCAATGGCACTTTATCATGTTGAGAGAAAAGATATTTAAATAACAGTAAATATTTCTCTGATAATGTGTGTGTGAGGGGGATGCAAATAACACGCTTACTTATCTAAATTACTTAAATAGAACGAATAATTGTTTTCATGAAAAGCTCAAATTTTCTTGAGGTTTTAAGAAAATGCAAGATAATTTCTTGTTTGAAAAATATTTCATGTATTATAGTACGAGAGAGTAAATATACTTTCAGTATATGTCCACTAAAAATAAATATTTACTATTTCATAAATATATTTTCTCTCAGTGTATTCCCTCTCTCATTTGCCACTTGATCGAACGAATCGTTAACGTATCAACGCCTCGTTACTTTCGAGACTCCTTTGTACAGCACCTTCTTGATTGACCGATGTTTCGCTGCTGATAAAGCTTCGCGAGCATTCTAACGGATCGATCGCGTGCCACGCGATATTCCTCGCGACCGGTGCTTTGAGACGCGCGTACAGAGAAGAACTTGACCCCGCGGCCATGAGCCGATCCGCTTCGCGTTCGGTGTCGGTGACCCGTCTCGAAGAAAGAAACTAATTCCAGGTCCGTTACGCACGCTCGTGCCGTTCACCCGGATTCCCGTAATCGTCCGGGCCGAATTTCGAAACCACCGAGGCCGTCCTGCACGTCGGACTTGTTTATTCGCCACACATTCGTCTCAGGTGAGTGCATTGAAAAAAAGTCGTCTGACAGATAGTGTTCCGCGTAGAGTAAGTTTATTTCTATCCCGTCGCGTTGCCGCGATGACTTTGTTGCTTGTCGCGTTACATCACTTGTTCATGAAACCTCTTTCCCTCTTATGGTTCTCAGGTGAGCAGAAAAATCAGAAGACTCCCGCCAACCATTTTAGCAGCAGTTGCTTTCCGAAATTCGCCACCACCTTGAGATACAGCGTCCCTCACCTCGGTCTCTGAAAAATTTGTTCACGATTACGCCAGTTCGTAGAGATCCGTAAGAATAAAGCACGGTATGTTCATTATCCGCATTTGATTTATACATGTCGTTGAAGGTTCATTCCATTACGAATAACTCGTATCTCGTTTGTATCTATGAAAAGAGGACGGAAATAAAAGGTCTGTTCGAACAACTTCTCGACCAATGCAGAAAGTTTTCCGCGGAAACGAGCAGACTTAAAGAATAAAAAGTTAACGGAAAGAAGCAGGCAACGTCTTTCTTCTCGTGTTCTCACCGTATTCGTAATATTGCAGAGCCTCTGTGGACGAGTCCTCGCACTCCTCGCTGGCCGATCTGATCCTCACAACTTCCTGTCTGTCGCGATCGTCGACCTTACCCATGAGTGGCACGTAACCGGATCTGGTTATGCAAGTCCTGCCGGCGTCTTCGACCTAGAAAACCAGATAAGAGTTTCGTCCTGCGGTACTAACCGTAATCGTAGATTTCGCTGGGTTCTTCGTTCACCGTTTCTTCGTCCTCTTCGTCCGCGTTAGCTTGTTCGGTCTCGTCAGCAGCTTCACCGATGGTCTCGTCGCTGATCTTGTCTTCCTCGTCGTCCTCATTCTCGTTCTCTTCGTCCTCGTCTTCGTCTTCATCCTCATCGTCCTTTAAAGCAGAACGGTAGGATCTGCCGTCGTCTGGTTTGTTCCGTGCCCGATGGCGTTTCTGAACAACGTTGTAGTCAGTACTGCGATACGCCTGCTTGATCCAACGTGGGTATTCGAGGAGACGTCGCGACAATTGCAGAGAATTTACGTAAAACGCGGATTCTACGTTTAAAGGATGCCTAAGAATATTTCGGATAATTATATTCGAGTCGTGCATTCCGGAAGAATCTCGATCGGGTCCATCACCGACAGTACGAATACGCGACAGAACCAAAAACGTCGACAGAAACGCAAACATAAACATAGCCTGAGCTGTGTCATTATCGATCGGTAACGATGCGATTTGAATACAAACGCGATTAGATCAAACACGCGCAATCGAACGTAACCGCGATGTTACTTGAAGTCACTTTGGCCCGTATCAATAGGTATTATTTGATACTTGCTTCAAGTGAGACACTCAGATTTAAATTTACAGTTAGATGAGAATATTTCAGTTGAATCGTACAATCACAGATATAAATATCACATATAATTCAATAGAAAAATTTCTATTTAATGTCGAGTAAAAAACTGAGCAAAAAATCTCACATAAGTTTCAAGTGCAATAACTGTTAATGTTTTGTGATGTATATAATGCTGCAATTTTAAGCAAATATACGAGTAAATCATAAAATCGTAGCTTACAAATAAAAAAGAAAAATCGTAGATACGAACGAGTTATCATATGACATACAGTCCGCATAGAATTACAGATCTACTCATAAGTTCTTACGAGTCTTACGAAAACAAGTTATGAGTTTTATGATTTTGTCTAGAATTATAGTAATCTAGTATTAAAGCTTGTATTAATAACTATTTGAAACTTGTCTCATGTGAGATAAACAGGTCTGAATTTTTCAGAATCACATGATATATATGACATTATATTTCATGACATTATATCGCGATTCCCCTGAAAAACTCACATCTAACTAAATCTGAATATCTCACTTGGGGCAAGCTTCAAGTAACGACTATTAATACAGGCCTAAAACACGCATATCAAAATAGATATTATGTAACGTGACTATTTGTAGTAGCACGTATAAATAATACAAAAATATAGCACATCATATCAAAATATACTGATAAAAAATACACGAGGTCAAACTTTAAATATAAAGAGTTTACAAGTGATTTTCTATTGATGATTGTTTCATTAAAACTATCTCTCTCGTTGTTACAATACAAAAGAAAATTATTTTTTATTCAATACAAAACATATGGAAAAGTATACATATACATATATATATATACACATATACGTATATATACATATATATATATATATATATATATATATATATATATATATATATATACACGCACACACTTGTTAATATACAGTAGAGAGGTACACTGGACTATCTAATGTAAACTTAGGAACGCGTTGTTTTTTTAGTTTAAGCGGGATTTTTCTCTAAATATGTTTTGGTCACGACATCGGGACGACATTGACTCAGCACTATGTATTCTGTATTGCCGCAACCCACCACAGGACACCTGAAAACAAAACACGCGATTATAAGCCAGCCGTATGCATCGCAATATCTAACGTTTTATAAAAAACGTACCTAGTCTTTTTGTTCATCTGTAACACTGCGGTGAGGCTTTCCTTGTCATATACGTGACCACAGACTGTATTTCTCACAGGATCAGTCATTCTCATCTTCGAAATCGGATCAATGACATTAATGTCAGTGCCTGTGAGTCGCAAATCCATGTTTGAGTCATCCAACTCATTGTTCTGTGTGCTCTGGTTTACTGAAATATTTATAATATGCTTAAAAGAAGAATCGAAATAACCATTGAGCAAGTTTTTGTATCCATTAGTAGAAATTACCTCGCAATAAATCTTCCACTTGGCGGTCATATGCCAATAGCCTTTGGTCTTCCAATGGGTTGACTTCGATTTTGGACATTGCTGTTTTATATTTCTGTTACAAATAATAACAAATACTGTGAATATCAGAAATAATTAAAATTAAAATTGCTGGTTGAGAAATAAGTTAAAAACTTTTATGAGCTTCATAATTATAAAATCAATCCAGAGTTCAAACAAGTGACCAATGTAAACGTAATATAGGATAGTGATGTAAGTAACCAGAAAAATTCCTTGGTACTTCTAATTAGTAGGGCTTCAAATTACTTTAAAATAAGATTGCTCACATCTCTAATCTTTCCTACATTTTGGCTGCTTTCTACCTCATCCGTACATGGCAGTTGATCTTTAATCTCATTCGCAGCTTTTATTTTTTCTGTCATAAGACAATTCTGTATCATAGCATCCCTCAACTCTTTCAACATTTTTTCTTTTTCTTTCTCATCGACTGAACATATGAACAATATAAATACATTATTACATGTAATTTTCATTTTCTTATGGATGTATCTCAAAGAATTCCAGTTACACTTTTTGCAATTTTAAAACAGAATGCATATAAAGTAGAAGCATATAAAAATGTACAAAATACAGTGATATCCATTTCTACTAAAATTAATTGATTAAATCTTAATTTAAATTTAAACTTTATTTAGATAAAGACTTGAACTCAAGGTTTGATCGACATTGATAGAAAGAGTGCACGAATCACATGCGTATTTCTAACCTCAAAATCTTACCATAATATTTCATAATGTTTGCTGCCATTTTTGCGAAACTACTATCGAAGTCTTCAATTAATTCTGTACACTGTGTCATTTTCTATTATTATTGTATGTTATTTTTGTGCTATTAAAGACACCAATGCTAATTATCCACTTTGTATCAAAAGCTTTCACCCGTCAGTCAGCAAACAACATATGACAAACAACCTATAAAACAGAAGTGGCGCCATCAAATTTACAAGATATTTATATTATTTATCTCTTGCTAATTGCACTTGCTAAATTACATAATTTACTTGAAATTTTTTTTATTAGGCACATCACATATATATTAATCATTTCTAGATTTTCCCTCCTTTTCTTTAAATATGTTTACATATAATTCAAGTGCAGAAAGTGTAACTGGTGCAGTTGTAGAAGCGTTGGGAATCGACTCGTTGTTCGCCAATGAGAATGCGATCCACTTGGCGTTCTCGCAACCACTTGCCGAAATCGCTTCTTATGCAGGCTAGGTTAACTTAATGTACATGCACATTTCAACGAGGAGTGCAATGAGTATTTTTAGATAATTTAAACATTCATTATGAAAAAGTAAATTCATCATATCCCAGATAACACAAAATCTTTAGAGAATGTTCTGAGACGTTCTTAGAATGTAAGAATGTTCTTAGAACGTCTTTAGAACATCCTTTGAAGATTTGTACTGTATGGGATACTTCATGCATTTCATTATTGCTAAAGTAAGAAGTATGGCGAGATATAATATCGTAGTAATAAAATTACATGAAATCATGAAGAATTACAACAAATAACATTTATAAATCGTATCATTCGCTTATCTCATCTGCTTAAGTATCTGAATACAGAAATTGTCGGAAACGGCTATGACTTTATGAATCTTTATGCTCACAAGTAAACCTACTCAAAACTTACGTCCGATTTCTTTCTAATTTGGCACAAATGTAGAAGTACAAAAAATATTTACAAAAAATATTTTAGTACAAAAAAATTTTTTCGGAACTTTGAGCTAAAATAACTTAACTTCTAGAACACGTAGCGCAAAAGTAAAGACAGTTTTATTGAGTAATGTGAACCCAAGGATTCGATTAAGCCCATCCAGAACCTTATCGTCAAACGAGCAATTTTGACTACGTTCAACTTAAGTCTTCGCGTTCGACAATCTTCTGTTCGGTATGCTAATGGCGTCCACCTATCCATAAATAATAACGATAAACGATAATCAAGCGACACATGTCGCCGAGCGCACGCGCGAAACTCGAACGTGTATATTAACGCGAATATCAAGTGATACGTGTTGCGAGCCAAGTACACGCGCGAAGTTCGATTGTGCACATTAACGCGAAGACTTAAATATCGCTTGATATTCGCGTTAATATTATACACGTTCGAGCTTCGCGCATACACTTAGCTCGCGACCAGTGATAGAGGTTGCGTTCGTTTTGGCGCTTATAGCGCGTGTAAATATCATTTGTCCTTATTTAGTATTTTAGGTTGCTTTCCAACAAGAGAC
Organism: Odontomachus brunneus; assembly: GCF_010583005.1. Classification (NCBI taxonomy): domain Eukaryota; kingdom Metazoa; phylum Arthropoda; class Insecta; order Hymenoptera; family Formicidae; genus Odontomachus; species Odontomachus brunneus. Next base: position 1,433,009 of record NW_022639475.1, read on the forward strand.
ACAAGTCGACACAAACATCATTCTATCTTTGTTTCACATTTAGTGAGTAACAAAGATAGGATGATACTTGTGTCGACTTGTGTCTCTTGTTGGAAAGCAACCGATAGAAACAAAGATGAAATGATGCTCAGAGCGCCAAAACGAACGCAGCCAGAAACTTTGCTCTGCGAGCACCACACATCAGCACGGAAGGGAATACGCACACACTCACGCGACCGTACCCGTGAGGCTTATAGACACAGTCGCGTAAATGTGTACGTATCCCTTCTGTGCTGATACGCGCTGCTCGCGACATGTGTCGCTTGATAATTATTACTATTTACCCAGCAAACAAGATGACGTCAAATGACGTCTTAATTACAATAATACATTATTAAGATATCATTTGACATCATCTTGTTTGCTGGGTATGGACGTCATTAGCATAATACCGAACCGACAATTATCGATACCCTAACAGTATAAATATTCAGGAGACGTCCAGAGTACATCCTGAGAACATCCTAGAGATGTTTCTACGTCCTCAGGACATCTGCGAGACGTCCCCAGGAGATTTTATGCTGTATGGATAGGTATGTGCAGAATAAGAGGCAAGCCCTAAAACGAAACGAGACTATCACGGCATAACGAGAGCGAATGTCACGACACTAAATGGAACGTACTCCAAATAGAAGGTCTACTAAAAAGTGAAAGTAGTTAGCCTTTGCAACTCGTTCTTTGTTCTGTTTTACGCGGCTCAGTTTTAATCCAGAACGTGTCAATCCACCATGAGAGGCGCCACGGTTTTCTTCGTGCTTTCGGTGAGTAAATTCTTATATCTTTGCACGACAAAAATATCTATAAAACTAATTTATAAACCAAATGACGAAAATTAGCTCTTTGAAAGAAATTATAAAATATTGTATTTGAGAAATATGAGTGTAAATTTATAATTCGATAACGACTTATGTAGTCCGTCAAATTATAACGTTTCTGAATTTTTTAAATTTGAAGATATGTAAAATTTTCTACGAATATGAAGTTGGCCACTAGCGATACAGTACTTTATAATGTACTTGGTTTGATTGGGGCCTTTCGTTTGAATTAATTTGAATTTCCGAACCAACGACCAATAGTGAGCGTGATTGTATCCAAGGTCTTTTATATATAACTGGACCGTTAATCTCTTTATATTACAATATCAAAAAATGATTTTATATATGAAAAGAAAGTATTTGACGTAAATAGTATAGAAGAGCAGGTGGCAAATATATAATATGGCCGGTACTTATTTATATGCTTTCAATCCATATATCATGTGTGTAAATTTTAGGCAAGTTAGTAGTCTAGTAATATGTAAAAGTCTATGGACGTATCTCACGTGCCTACAAATTTCCGCTTTTCCTATACGCCCGTTTTATCGATACTTGTTGCACAACTCATCTCTCACTAATTGCGTTTATGTAATATTAAAGCACGTTGTTATAACTGTCGATTTTTGTTCATATATTTCCTTTAATTTTCTCCAATTTTAACCTTGTTTTATATCACCACGGAGAGTCGTCGCAATTGAGTACGTATTCCGCAGAATTATTAACAGTTTTTAATCAATTTTTCCAACATATGTCACTTGACACAAGTGCTATGTTTTCCATAAAGATTAGATCGTATTGAAATAGTCGTGGCAGCAAAGAAGACATGCAATCTAGTGAGATGACGTAGGAATGGTCAGTTTGTTTTCATGAGAATTAATTTTCCCCATTACGTTATACAGGTTATATAATGGTCTGTTCTTTTCAGCTGCAGTGCTAAACTGGTGCAATAAGTTAGAATGAGAAAACATATACTTGTCTCACTTTAACTTATTGCACCAGTTCAGCAGTGCAGCTGAAAAGAACAGACCATAAGTCGTGTTACAATTGACATGCGATTGCTCTGCACTTTTTCCGCAATATTTTCAATAATAGCAATAGTGCCGCGAAAATGAGTGCATTCTAGTGTTAACTAGTGAGAAGGTAATGTCATTTAAAAGATATTGTGTTTGTTCTAATAGAGTTTCCATGAATCAGAAACAGAAAATAATTTCCCATTTCTTAACTTCGTCGCAGTAAAAATTCTTACAATTAAAATCTTGATGAAATGTATAACCAATTGATTGATTTATACACGTATCTATATTAATGTATTTATATTGATCGATATGTATTTATACTTTTTTATATGTATCAATATCTGTTCATATATGTACATATGTAGATGTTAACAAGAGCCTATTTCCTGGCGAGGGCAAATAAGATTCCATCATTTAATACAGTGAGGAACATCAGAAGTATTGCTGAGATGTCAAAGTTTGATCTTCCTGCTCGTTTGAAGGGCAATGAAAAATCTGTCTGGTAAGTGGAAATATTCATGTATAAATATATGTATATAAAGACTTATTACTACATATTTATATTTGTTTGGTTAGGATCGAATACAATCAACTCGCTCAACAGTACAAACCATTAAATTTAGGTCAGGGATTTCCTGATTATCATGCACCCAAAAATATAACTGATGCCTTAGCTGCTACTGCAAATAGTGACAACCCACTTTTACAGCAATATACTAAAGGATTTGTAAGACTTTATTTATTAATTTCAAAATATGTTTACGAAACACCTCACAACACATAGTATTGTAGTATTGTAACAGTACAATATGTATTATCAGTAAATCAACATACTAAAAGATGGGTCAATAAGCACAGATGGGATAGTGCTATTTTAAAAAGTGTAGACTTATTGGCTTAGGTTCTTATTGGCCTGTCTTTTAGTACATTGATTTAACATCTAAGAACCTCAATCAACATTAAGAATATTATCAGTAACTTCATTAGAAAGTATCTATTTTCATGTCACATAGACTTTGCTAATATATGCATAATTTTTACAGGGTCATCCAAGATTAGTGAATGCAATTGCTAAACTGTATTCCAAAGTCACTAACCGTACCTTAGATCCTAATGAGGAAGTATTAGTTACTTCTGGTGCTTACGAAGCATTGTTTGTCACCATCAATGGACATACAAATCCTGGAGATGAATGGATTGTTATTGAACCTTTCTTTGATTGTTATGTGCCTATGATAAATGCAGCTGGTGGAATTCCTAGATACATTGCACTAAAACCGGTAAAGATTGTTAATAATTAATTCACAGAAAACCTTTTTACACTTGAAATATAATCTAATATCATTTTCATTTTCTCATGCAGAACTCCACAACGGGCATAATCAGTTCTGGTGACTGGGTATTTGATAGAAAGGAAATGGAAAGCCTTTTCAATGAAAAAACCAAAGGTATCATTATCAATACACCCCACAATCCGGTAGGAAAAGTATTCACGTTAGACGAGTTACAATTTATTGCTGATCTCGCGAAGAAGTGGAACACTCTCGTGGTATCAGACGAAGTTTACGAGTGGATCGTCTACAAGCCATATCGTCATATAAGAATAGGTAAGAATCACGATACGAAGTTAACATAACACAAAACAGTGTAACATAAGATTGTATCTGTTAAACTGTTTCTACTTTGCTTAATTAGCGACGTTGCCGGATATGTTTAAACGTACAATAACAATTGGATCAGCTGGTAAGACATTCAGCGTAACAGGCTGGAAAATAGGCTGGGCATATGGACCAGCAAATTTAATGTATAATCTGAAAGTGATGCATCAGAACACTGTGTACACTTGTACCACTCCGATTCAGGTAATCTACTTAACATGGAATTCCTAAAGTTCCCAGAATGTGGACAATAAATACGTAATATACTTTTAAATACCTTAATTACAGGAAGCTGTGGCCATTGGTTTCGAGCAAGAGTTTGAACGTTTAGGCCAGCCAGAGTGCTACTTCCACAGTCTGGCGGAAGAACTGTTGCCGAAGCGAGATTACATGGCGAAATTCCTATCGGAAGTCGGTATGGTGCCGACGATACCCGAGGGCGGATACTTCATGCTCAGCAATTGGACATTGTTGGAGAATAAGACGAATCTAAACGAGGAGACAGACGAGCACAAGGACTACAGATTTACCAAGTGGATGCTTAAGAACGTCGGCCTCCTCGGTATTCCACCCTCTGTGTTTTACGGCCCCGATCACGGACATCTAGGCGAGGACTACGTACGGTACTGCTTTATCAAGGTAAGTGACACAACTCGTCAATCAAGATAACATACAGCGTTTATTAAACACTGGTCGTTGCGTTTTCATAGAAAGATGAAAACTTAAAGGCCGCTGACGATATCTTGAAGAAATGGGCATCGCAATAATTTATACTATATATATATATATACGCACAATGTATATATGTACAATGTATATTCTTTAACGATTTACATTCAGCTGATCTTCCTATTAATTAAATCAGTCAGCTCTTTATATATTATGTCTCTGACACGGCAAAATTATATAATACCATTAAGAAGGTGTGAAACTTTATACGATTTTTACACACATTTGTATTTCAACAAGTTTGTTTATATGCATTCTTAGAATTTTTATCTAAATATATTTCCATTTGCGCGTATAAACATCAGGAATTTTTCTACGATGTTTTTACGTCTGTTGATTCTGTGATTCATAGTTGTGATAATGATTCTGTCTATCATTGTTTATAATAAATAACGTTAACTGTGAAGCCAGATTAGACAGAGTTTTGTATTCGGAGCCATCTCTTGGCGTCTCTTGTGTCAGCTTCGAAGGTTTTGCCGTATCTGCAAAGTAAACATTTGAAAAAATGATTGTAGTTGATGTTTTGATTTAGATCCTGGAATTCTTCGATCTCTCCGAGTCCTCTATTTCCTCGTCTTTCGAAGCTTTCGATCGTTATCTCCTCAGAATCCTTTCAATTTTTCGAATCCTCGAGTCTCCAAGTTGCTGTGCTCTTGGATCCTTAGATTCTTTTATTCCATGATCCTTATTTATATCGTACAATTACTCATAATTGTTCGTGACTTGCCTGAATGCCGCGCCAGGAACATGGCCTAGATAATTCGGTATCAGGCCCACGTGTTTGTGGTAGATCTCACTGGGCTGGACAAGTATCGGAGGATCAGGACCAGAGATAGTCACTTCTTCTCGATAAATCGCCGTGCAATCGCGTAGTGCACTACCCAATGGCGGCGTATCGAAACGCGCGTTACCTTGAGAAATGTGTTTCGCGTATCCTTCGCGAAGAACAGTCGATCACATATTGTAACGAGTATTCGAGTATTTTAAGATATTCTTTAAATTATGTAATAGAAGTACGGTTAAGTTTTTATCTTGAATTAAATGCGAATTCAGTCGCTTACTTCTCGCATTTTCGCGAATGAAGGACTGCCACGTGTAATTTTCCCCGTTCGAAAGTTGCATTTCATTCGATTGCTGACGATCTCGCAAAAATAGTATTCTTAGAAATCGCAGAAATAGAACTTACACATAAATTTATACGAGTTCTGAACATTCAGTGACGCATTCATTGACAGGTCACGAGGAAACTTCCTTGTAATCGATTTCTACAAGAACAGTTGAAACGAGACTCTACATTTGCATCATTACGATAAATGAAAGAAAATATTTTATTTCTTCTTTAATTTTTTTGTAACGAATATATTAGATAATTGTAATGACATTATTAATAATTTGGTAAAAATGTGCAGAATAATTTATTGATCAATCTAATAGCCATATTAGGGCATTTTATCGATACTGGTATCGATACTGGTATCGATACTGGTATTATCGTTAACAAAAATATATTTTTTGGTTATTAAAAAAACTAACAATTCTTTAACATTTTTTTACCAAATTATCAATAATATCATCACAATTATTTAATATATCGTCACAAAGAAATTAAAGAAGAAATAAAATCTTTTCTTTCACTTATCGTAATGACGCAAATGTAGAGTCTCGTTTTAACTGTTCTTGTAGAAATCGATTACAAGAAAGTTTCCTCATGATCTGTCAATAAATGCGTCACTGAATGTTCAGAATTCGTATAAATTTATATGTAAGTTCTATTCGTTCAGATTGTTCGTTCAGATTCAAATTATTCGTCCAAGAAATTATTTAAGCATTCTTACATGTGGGAACAACATTAACTGTTTTTAAGTAGTTTTTATTTATTCATATCGCCATCGTTCGTTAATATTTTGTATTTACTTTAACCAGAGAAACTTTTGTCAAAATAGTCTTCTATGCAATTTATATACAAGGCGGAAACGCGTGATCTTCCAGTGTCTTTTAGTGCCACTCGTACGTCAGACGACGAATTCACCATCGCTCCCACACATTCCGGTCGCACGGTAAGTAAAGGTGCTCTAAATAAGTCTTTCGATGACTACGATAAAAAGGAAAGGCAAATATTAATACAGATCAGTGAATCTCCTCTATCTATGACGTTAATTAAGAGTAATGATATTAATAGCGGAACCGCCTGTGTGTGATTCCGATAATCTCTTCTCTTCTCTCTAACCAAATGGTCCTTTAAATCCCGCTGCTTGCCTTGTCCGCATCGTTGTGCGTCTATCCTTCTTCTTAACAGATCCCGAGTCTCCTTGTATCGTGACTGTTGTCGTTCAAACTCGGCGACCTGCTCAGTCGCATGCACCGCGAATCTCTGTCCGCATCTGGTATCCAATCTCGGTATGAAGCCTGCGCCGATCATTTAATAAATCCTTGGTTTGTTCGACGAGGTTTGTTCTACATCGCGACGTGAACTTTATGTTGCGCGTCTCGAGAATTCGTATCGAAAGTACCCTCGTATCCTGGTAACATTGGGTGAACAAAGAGAGAAACAATTTTCTTGGCACGTGCGTTGACCACGTGTATATCACGTTGTAGTGGTCTTATCACCTATAACATTCCAGAATTGCGAGTAATTAATTACTTTTTTTATTAATTATCGAATTTAATTAATGATTAATATAACCCTATTCAATTAAAAATATTTTAATTAACCACTGATTTCAAGAAATCTAATTAAAAATAATTCAATTAACAATTAATTTGAAGGAATTTAATTAAAAATTGTTGAATTAACAATTAAAACGAGCGAAAGTAATTAAAGATTATTTGATTAACGATTGAATTTAGTAAATGTAATTAAGGATTATTTAATTGACAATTGATATAAGCAAATTTAATCGAAAAGTGCAGTAAGACGATTGACCAATCGATGTCAATCGAAATTAACCGTAATTATTTACATTGCTCATGGTAACCAGTCGAGCTGAATATATGCTTATATATATATAGGGTGTCCCATTTTAAATGATTTTACCCAATATCTCGAAAATTAAAATTGGCAGACAAGAAGTTTCAGACAAAAGTTATATGGATCAACGGGAGACATAAGAAGGTACTATTGGTTTGACCTTGGCCCCGCCAAGGTCAGGTCGAGATTAACTTTGCTTTTTTAAATAGAAATATACATTTTTTATTACGGAATTTTATTCTACGTAAAGAAGCAAACAACTTTTGTTGGAAAACATTTTTTATCCGATCTTTATTTTCTAGAGATATTTACGGAAATATCTACAAAATTATTGGTTTCAATAATTTTTTACTCGAATTCTATTAATTTTACCGAAAAATAGCAAGAGATAAAAATTGTCTATTTTCTTCTCATAGAGCTCTGAAATTTTTTTCAGAATTTTGATTAACTTTTTAGTACTGCATTTCTTTGCATTTTCTTGAAGTAAAAAGTTAATAAAAAAAATCTGAAAAAAATCTCAGAGCTCTATGAGAAGAAAATAGACAATTTTTATTTCTTGCTATTTTTCGGTAAAGTTAATAGAATTTGAATAAAAAAATATTGAAACCAATAATTTTGTAGATATTTCCGTAAATATCTTAGAAAATAAAGATCGGATAAAAAATGTTTTCCAACAAAAGTTGTTTGCTTCTTTACGTAGAATTACATTGACTATGCTCAATCGTTAATCGAATAATCTTTAATTACTTTTGCTCGTTTTAATCGTTAATTTAACAGTTTTTAATTGAATTCCTTCAAATCAATCGTTAATTAAATCATTTTTAATTAGATTTCTTGAAGTCAATGGTTAATTAAAATATTTTTAATTGAATAGGCTTATATTAATCGTCAATTAATTAAATTATTAAATTAATTAAATAATTTTTAAATTAATTAATTAAATTATTAAATTAATTAAATTATTTACTCAAATCAATTATTAAGTTGAGTCGAATTTAATTGATATTTTTACAACTCTGTAACATTCGTACAATCGTTAACATTATATGGCCAACACTCTGTCTATATATTGGTACGTCATTGGCGTGCCGAGCATAATGACTCGCCTCGCCCGATTTGTTTACTTTTGCATGAAAAAACTTGCCTATCACGGCAGGATGATTAAACCTATCTGGAAACTTTCGTTGGTTTGGAGATAAGATACATTTTATTTTAACGCATTAAATTTTATACTGAACGTGGGAAATTACACTGAGGAAAAAATGGCGATTAGATTGACAAAATCAACGGTCCTAATAAATTACGGTCTCGTCCTAATAAATTACGCAACAATACATATATTAGGAGAGAAAAAAATATCTAAAAAATACAAAATATTTATTTCAACGAGCGCTAACAACATTTACTTGTACTGATATCCATATTTTTACATTGAGTTGTACTGATATCCATATTTTTACATTGAAAAGAAATGCCAACTGAGAATATATATTTTCCTAGACATACACGCATAGCAAGCGTTGTTTGTCACAAAAGCAATTTGTTTTTTTATTTGTTTGTTTTATTTAAGCAAAAAATTCAGATTTAAGTAAATTGTTAGTATCCATCAAATCAATATTTTTTTTATTTTCCAGATATCTCTTTTTTCAATCGTGACTGAATTAATAACCCGTCGCAGGAATTATGTAATTGAACTAATAATTCTCCGATTATATCTCGACTATATGCAATATTCCTTACTAATTAATATTACATACAATATTAATATGTAATCATTAATCAATATTAATATGTAATGGTGGTAGTTGCAAATAAAATAAGGTAATTTTGCAAAACAGCAATTGCCTAGTTCAATTAATAATTCGAGCAACGAACAAATGTGCGAAGACTCGTCGCACTTTTTTTTCTCAGTGTAAACGGCGAATCCGCCCAGACATATTTTACACGTGTGTGGCATATCGCGTGGCATAATAGCGTTACGAATTGTCCACCTCGCCGACCGCACGGCTCGACAGGATGAGCATATCCGCATGGTTAACTGCAGGATCGAGCAGCAGTTTGTGCGTAGTCTTCGCGAACGTTTCGCCGCATCTGAATCGATATTGCGGGCAATAACCGGCGTACCTGAAAGGAGCAGCCGGTCTCTGTGTCAGCGAGAGATACATTCTCGGGAGATCGCGTCAATTCGGCCGTCTCTGTAATTGTTCTGCGAAAATTAACTTCTCACCCCGGGATGAGATGAGGTTCCGGCGTGGTTAGTAGTTCCATCTCGGCTGTCGCCTCGCGAAACGAAACTCGCTTCGCCGAAGGACTTGTCAATTTTACAGAGGAGGCAACTGCAAATTTGTGTCTTTAGGGGCAAGAGAGATGGCCTCGAAGATTGCCCATTCTGAATGTCGCGCACGCCGCCGAACGATCGTAATTCGGATGTTTCGTCGCGGGCGGTTACGTTCACTCGTTACGTATACTTTCGGTGGCCACTTTCGACGCGTGTAGAATTAATGCGGGTTGAGATAATCAACCGGCTATAGGGGAGCATCGAGACGACGGCGAGGTGAAGGGGAGGGAGAGAGACTATTCGTAATAGAGTAGGGAGGACACACGCGTTGCGTACTCAAACGGGAGAAGGTGCACAATCATTGTGTCTCGCTTTCCAGTTTTCACGGGACTACCGCGAGGATAACACGTCGCATCGTCCGGGCTTTCCGGGAGATCTGTTTCGCTCGTCCGCTTCTCTTAAATTATCATAAAGATTAGAATTGGACCGGAGATTTTAATTACACTGAGAAAAAATATTATCTAATCGTACAGAAAAATAGTTAGTTGTGGTCGAGAAAACAAGTTTTCTTTATTAAATTATATTATAAATTAGTGATGACACACACATCCATACAATATCAGTGATAATATTGCTATATACTACTATAATATTAATAATGATAACTTTATATGCGCGTTATTACTATCGTTTTGCTACAAGAAATAGTTGAGGCCATAAACAACTGTAAGCTTAGCTGGATCGAGCATACTTTTCTCTCACTGTAGAGTCGAATTGCTAATGGGGAGGTTTCGCTCGTGACTGCGTGTGAAAATGCGGAAGTCGCGGTAGAAGAAGTAATTTCATTCCGAGATGAGAAACCATCGGGGAAGTGGAAATGAGCGAAAAGCGAGGGTGAAAAGAATCCCGCGAGTCGAAAGCAATCGATGATGTGACGCGGAGATCCTCAGAACGAATATTCGCGCCAAGTGACGCGCTTTTTTTCTTTTTCCCGCGATAATGCAAAAGCGCGGTTCGTGATTCAACGCGTCGATGAATTGTCTGGTGTAACGAGAATTATGTGGTTCCGACGAGAGACCAGTTCCATTTTCTACGTCGAGTCCGACTGCGAGCCCGTGAAATTCACCGAGCGCAAGGTAAATGAACGATTCAGGCTTTCCGTTTTATCTAAATAAGCGTGTTCCGAGCCGCTAATGGCAGCCCGGCGCGATTGGCCGCTCGATCAAACGCGATTAATCGCGCTCTCGTGGACATCAATATTCATAACGGCGCCGTGCGAGAATTAACGACCGCGTATTATCGAGAAGATTTTTTACCAGTAATCGCGCGATCCTCTATCGATTCCACGCACGGAATGGAATGGAAACGAACCGGCAGCTCATAATCGTGAACGGCGAGCTCGATTGCGGAAAAGTGGAAATTCCACCCACGTCTACTTACGAGTGGAAAGCGACGTAATAATGGCGCGTCGTAAAAGGAAAAGTGAAACTATACCGGCGGTAACACTTAACGCCTGGCCACGTTTACGAACTCGTCGAGATATTTCGACAGCGAGACGAGGGAGAGCGACTCAACGTAACGCGACGGAATTACTACCGCGACGTGATTATTTAATTTCCATTTTTCTTTCTTTTTTTTTGATTATGCCGAATTTTTGGTCATCGTTATCCAACGCGCTTGCGTAACGCGTTGAATAACAGTTGTTTATATATATATATATATATATATATATATATATATATATATATATATATATATATATATATATATTCATGTGGCATACGTGCATTATCTCACTGTGCTCAAACTGATGTTAATATTGCGTGAAGAAAATGCTGTTGCGAAATTCAAATACGGCCCCGATGTTGGTTCGTTCGACGTTAATCACGTCGTCGTCCTTTCGAGGGTCACGACCGGGTCAGGTGCATTACTCTGTGTAAAAACTGATGTGTTAAGGCTCTGCTATTTCTAGGGCGGTCATATTGGTTTGATGACGTCAGAAGCGAGAAATGATAATTAGTTGCGTTTTATTGCTTTATTTTTTTACTTTTCCCTGAAGAACAAAATATTTTCCTAATCCTGAAACCTGTAAAAAATACAGCAAACTCAGATATCTGGCTGATATATCACGTAGCATCGTAAAATAATTCCTGAAATAATGCTACATTTTTCGGCTGTCACGAGAGTTTGTGACAGCTGAAATCAGCATGTATGAACACATTTAATTTCTCGATTTTTACGATATATCACCAGTATCACTAAGTTTACTGCACATTTTACAGCTGTGAGGATCACGATAATATACACACTTCACGGAGAAACTGCAAAATAACGCGATAAAACGCAACTAATTTTCCGAGGTGTCAAGCGAGGTCTAGCGTGAGCCTAGCCTAGTGTTAGCCAATCAGTTACGCTGACACGGTTATTTCGTGTTCTCGACACTGCTAGATCATCGTCAATTCAGACTTTCTGCAGCGAGATAGTAGAGCCTTAAATTTAACATTTCATGTGTCCCAAATCATCCACTCTCATTTATGTGTAAATTTAACACAAAACAAATGTAGTAAAAAGTAACACGTATAATATATAAAAAATTAGAGAATTTAACACTTAAATACCGTCAGGAATCACAGTTGTGTTAAATTGACATATGTATAATGTTAAATTAACTAAAATAAAACGTTACTTTAATACTTGAGAGAAGTATTAATCTATGGTTTTGATGAAGTGAAAATGTTAAATTGATATAATCTATGTCTGACATTAAATATGTCAAATCTATGTCTGATATTAAATATGTCAATTTAACACAATCTATGATTCCTAACGGTATTCAAGTGTTAAATTCTTGTGTTAATTTTTCCATATTATGCGTGTTTAACTTTTTAACACATTTGTTTTGTATTAAATTTACACATAAATGAAAGTGGATGATTTGGGACACATGAAATGTGTTAAATTTAACATATCAGTTTTTACAGTATAGGTATCGATCGATTAAAACGTTTTTTAACTAAAATATCGGCAAATCAATAATCCAAGTTAATCAATCGTTATGCATGAAATCACAAAGCATTTCTATCGATAATAAAATTAATTACATTGAAAGAAGAAATCTTTCAAGTGAATATTTACTTTAATTGACTAACATTAATTTACAATCGAAATCAATCAATTTTGAAATTTCGTATCGTATTTTTGCCATATATCGAGCAATATTCCAAATCATTCTCGCACGTATTTTTATTGCGTAAGAACACTTGTAATTTGGTACAGCCAATACAACGTAAACTTCGTAGAAAAAAGTCTGTACTCTGTCAGTAAAGTTTTCGACTCCAGCATCCCTTTAATACACTGGCCAGATATAATATACATGCTGTAAATTCAAGTATGTTATTGAATCTCTTTTTACACGTCTTTCTTAGAAAGACGTGTAAAAGTGTTAAATGACGTGATTTAAAATCGCAAGGAAAATAATGTTAAAAGAATGCAAAAAAATATAAAAAGAGTTTCAGCCAAATTGCACGCTTATGCGTTTAAAAATAACATTCGGATTTGCAGTGTGTATCCGGTGAATATAACGCGACGAAGGAATAATCATTTTCTTCTCATAGCTGAGTGTTTTGTTTCGCGTTCCCGCAACCGGAAACGACGTTATCGCGTCGCACTACGTCACTGTGGATTTCCGTGGGTGGATACGTAGCGACAACAAAGATATACACGCGAGCATACGTTAGTCGGGCGATCTTGACTCCATTTTCTAACATCGAAATACCCAATGTGTCCGAGGTTTTGTGTGACTCATGTCTCGGTATATTTAAGGAGTTTATCCATTAAAATCAAAACGCTTAAAATTATACAAAAAATTCACGTAATGTTTATCGTAGTGAAACACGTCCGTTTCAATTAAGTTTCGTGTCTGCACCATTTGTGAGAAATTTAATATTGAATATCGCAGTTTTGTAACTTTATGGTAAAAGCAATACAGTCGACCATTATTCCAGTGGATTTTCGTAAAAAACGATATCATACAAATAGAAAACTTACTGTTATAAATGTTGTTTATTAAGAAACGTGGCATAAAAGAAAGAATAGTATTCATTGCGTAATTTTGTACAATGATCGATTGTAGGCCAAAGAACTGCTGTTTTATATCTTTGAATAGCATTATATTGACAAGTAAACCTACTCAAAAGGTGCACTGCGATTTCTTTCTAATTTGGCACAAATGTAGAATTACAAAAAATATTTAAGTCATATTTTTTTCATTTTAACTTACTTTGAGTTTCACGGGCAATTTATAACTTTTTAATGTTCTTACTCCTATCATCAACAAATACAACGAAAATGTATAAAAAATAAAATTGAATACAAGATATACAGGGTCCGCCACCAAAATCCGGACAAAATGAACAATTTGTTTAAATAAAATTCTACTCATCAAAATGTAAAACTTACAAAAGAACTTTTTGTGTATCACTAGTGGTATCCTTTTAGAGTAAAATTACTCTATATAACCCCCTTTTGCTTCGATGACTGCTTCGATCCTCATCCTGAAGCGCTGGCACGCTCTCTGCAACGCGTCCTTGTCTATATTGGCGAATGCTGCTTCGATAGCGGTTTGGAGAGATGTCACATTGGGATGTCTCGACTTGTTGGTCACTCGTTCAATGACGCTCCACACGTAATAGTCCAACGGATTCAAATCTGGACTGTTCGGAGGCCAAAATTCCTTTGACCAAAACATGTCCATTTTATCCGACAGCCAGTTTTGCACTAAGTGACTCGTGTGCGCTGGCGCGCCGTCTTGCTGGAAGACGTACGGCTTCCCGGCGGCCACGGTTTCTATCCACGGCTTCACTATCTTCGTCAAAACGTGTAAATATACTTCTTTTGTGACGGTTTCTTTTTTTTGAAAGAAATGTGGCGGCATGACGTGACCCTCACTGGAGACAACGCCTAGGACGTGAACAGAGACCGGAAACTTCGTCCTAGCTATTATGGGCACATCTTCGGGGTCGCGGGCGTGCCAACAGTCGTTCCTCCGGTTCACCTTGGCATCGACAGAAAAAATTTTTTCGTCCGAAAAAAACCTGATGCGTCCCGCAGCTTCGTTTTTTAACGAACACAGAAGCAAGTTACAGCGAGCAACTCTGTTCATCTTGGCAGCCTCAGAGAGCATTTGTCGAACTTTTATTACATAGGACTTGAAGCGTAGGTCCTCTTCAGCAATTCGACGCATTGTAGTGTCACTCACACCCAATGTTTTGGCCAATTTCGTTAGAGACAGCCCTGGGTCCTCTGAGATGAGCTCTTGAGCTCTTTCGATAATTGCTGGAGTCCTTACTGACTTTTCTTTCGAATGGCTCTTCCTTGTCGGGTTGGCAGAACCTTTTTCGGACGTCTCCGAAGCCAAATATTTAGCCGCAACGTCATATACGGTCGATCTCGGGTACCCGAAGAACCGAATAATTTCGGTCCGCGAACGCCCAGCGCGAAGGCCTTCAATTATCGCCGCTCTTCGATTATACTCTGCATTCGATCTTATCTGTTCGGACATTTTGAGGTTATGCGCACTTACTACAAACATCTGACTTGCCCGAACATCAACAGTGACCTACCACCGAAGTCAAATGAGGCGGGAAATTCAAATTGAAATTTGTCCGGATTTTGATGGCGGACCCTGTAGTTAAATAATTTTAATAAAATCGGCATAACTGGGACACGAACTACTCTAAATTTCTTTAGCCGAGATTTCAACTGAAATATTTCAAATCTATGCTAAATTAATAAATAATGGTTCGAATTTCAGCCAAACCGAAAGAGAGAAATCCGACAATTTTAATTAAAATTTTAACAAAATCGACATAGCTGAGACACGAACCACTCTAAATTTCTTTAGCCAAGATTCCAACCAAAATATTTCAAATCTGTGCTAAATTAGTCAAAAATGGTTCGAATTTCAGCCAAACTGAGAGAGAGAAATCCGGCAATTTTAATTAAAATTTTAACAAAATCGGCATAGCTGAAACACGAACCATTCTAAATTTCTTTAGCCGAGATTCCAACCGAAATATTTCAAATCTGTGCTACATTAATAAAAAATAGCTCGAATCTCGGCCAAATCGAGAAATCTGGCATAGCTGAGACACGAACCATTCTAAATTTCTTTAGCCGAGATTCCAACCGAAATATTTCAAATCTGTGCTACATTAATAAAAAATAGCTCGAATCTCGGCCAAATCGAGAAATCTGGCATAGCTGAGACACGAACCATTCTAAATTTCTTTAGCCGAGATTCCAACCGAAATATTTCAAATCTGTGCTACATTAATAAAAAATAGCTCGAATCTCGGCCAAATCGAGAAATCTGGCATAGCTGAGACACGAACCATTCTAAATTTCTTTAGCCGAGATTCAAACCGAAATATTTTAAATCTGAGCTAAATTAGTCAAAAATGGTTCGAATCTCGGCCAAACCGAGAAATTATTTGTATAAATAATTTTTTTTAATTTTTTACATGTTTTGTTTAAACATTTTATTATTTATACGAATAATTTTACATATTTGCCTTCATATTCATAATCAGCAAACCAAAAACACTTAAATCTTATATACAATTTTATTTCTTATACATTTGTGTTACAAAAAATATATATAAAAATCATATATAAAAAGAATGCAATTTATCGTTTTGAGGCTATTATAATCCCATTATACTTCTAAATAATATATAAGTTTAGATTAGATAATATATATACAAAATATCATAGATTATCGCGCGATATTTGCGCAGATACTTAACCAAAATAAGGAATGATTTTGAATTGCGCGATTTTGCGATTAGTAAAATATCAATTGCATTAAAAAAAAATCACAGTATTTACGATATATCGCAAAATCGATATATCGTCCCTACTTGTAATCGCCAAGCCGATCGATTCCTCGTCTCACGGCGCAGAGACACATCGATGCCACGAAACGCGTTCCCCCCCGTGTCGTTCCCGTGCGTGCTCGCGCGATAAATTAGCGGTTGTTGAATATCAATGCCGATGACGCGCGATGATCGTTAATCCCGGTGAATCAGACGCTGGTTCATTTGACTAGCGGCCGTGGATTCTCCGCTTAATTAAATCCCGTCGCGGGAATAATCATAAATATTTCGTGACCGGCATCGGATCGCGCGGGAGCGCCTGTTGGATTTTCATATGTATTGTGATTTGTATATGTGTATCGTGGGTGTTATTTGGACACTTTTCAGCTCTTTAATATTGAATACGCGTGAATAATTAATCATGTCGCGCGTTAAGGGGATGCTGAAAATTTGACCGACAGAACACTGACATTTATCTGCAAAGTTTACGTCATATTGGTTACACATAATTACAAATGCTTTTACGCAATGAAAGTACGTGCAAAAATTAATAGGAACATTGCTCGATATGTAACGAAAACGAACAAAAAAATTTTAATGTAAAATCTCAAACTGTCAGTTAGCGTAAAATTTGCCTAATCCAAAAGTTACGCAGCTTGTATATACTGAAATTGTGAATGCTCCAAACAGAAAAATTTTGATATACATTGCTCTACCTTCGCATTTGCATTTGGAAGATTAAAAATATCGAAAAAGTTTGCAGAAAGATTTCTACACATATATAATTAGGTTTTCCGTTGAATATGGTAAAATAAAGTAACACACATTCATGTAAGCTCTATATATATATTGTATAAGAAATACGAAAAGGATAGCGATTATGTTAGTGACAATCGTCTCTGCATTATCGACATTGTTCGAGTTCGTCATCGACTCCAGCACCCCCTTAAATCGGACAAGGTTTGCAGCTGCACGGCGTTTTGTTGTTGTTAAAAAAAAACAGACGGCGAGACGGAAACCACGCGAGCGGAAGCGACGCGACGAGCTGAAAGTTTATCGACACGCGACAGCGTTTCGCTGAATGTCAATAGTTTTCCACGACGCTTTCGCGAATAGAGCGACTTGGCTCTCCAGGCACGTGTTCCTCGAATAAGAAGAATGGCATTAGTCCGTCGCGTGCTGCTTCCCACATTTTTCATGCAATATCAATTTAGCGTGCAGCGACATGCGCGCAGCACCCTAACAAAGTTAGCCTATTAGAGGAGGCAGAAGTAGAAAAAGAAGAAATACAACACTCGCGACGTCACATCGCCGCCTAGTTCGTAATCTCTGCGTGCTTGACGCGCATTTTTATCCAAATAGTAAAAAGGAGATGTCACGTTCCGAAGTTGCTTGGTTATCGATATTATTGCTGGCATTGTTGCCTCTTTACCGCGATATCGATTGGTTGTGCGTTGCGGCCGGCTTCGTGTCAGGCTGTCATCGTGGCGGAGTTGAGTGACAATTCGTGCGTATAACGAGGGAGAATGAGAATAGGAGAGAATAGTAGAGAATGAGAGAGAGTAAAGGAGAATTAGATAAAATAAGAGAGATGGGAGAGAATAAAAGAACATGAAAACATTTAACTGTATTAAAATTTGTTTAATAATTATGTATATGAGACTATAATAATAATTATGTATATGAGACTATAATAATAATTATGTACATGAGACTGTATATAATTATATATTATGTCTATGGTCTCTTCCTACATTGGCTTCACTTTTCTGGCCATTTGCGGGATCCATGTATACTATGTCCATGGTTGTATTCGAATATGAATGCAGATTACAGGGTTGTGTGTGAGAGATAGGGAGAGACAGGGAGAGACGGGTTGAGACGGGGAGAGATGGGAAGAGGCAGAAAAAGACAGGGAAAGACAGGGAGAGACAGGCAAAGACGGGGAAAGACAGGGAGAGATAAGAAGTGACAGGGAGAGACAGAAAGAGACAGGGAGAAACAGGAAGAGACGGGGAGAGACAGGGGAAAACAGGGAGAGACAGGGAGAGATCGGGAGAGACAGGTGAAGCAGGGAGAGACAGGGAGAGACAGCGAGAGACTGGGAGAGACAACGCAGATTATAGGTTTGTATGTGAGTAAGGTTTGTGTTTTTTGCTATATAATTAAAGTGCAATAAAGTACTAAGAAAGGAGATTGAAGGCGCGCGTGTAGCACGCGCTGTGTGCTAGTCCGAATTAAATTTGCCGTGTCGGAATAAAAACAAGAAAGACGCCGCGTTCGTGTAGAAAACAAGGAGAAACTCGCTCGTTTTCGATGGATTCGCTCACGATCAGGCGCTGACGCGCATTATTATCGAGATTAAATTTGCCGGTCGTTCTTCGAATCGTTAAATCGAGTGTGTCATTTTCACGGTGGTGAGAGAGATCGAACGGAGAAACTCCGTGGGGTGCCGGGCGAAAGCGCGCGTGGTTCCCACCTGGCGCAGCACGCGCTGCACTCGCAAGTGCAGCCCGGCCACACGTGTGAGTCAGCGCGCATTCGGCGCACGTGCGTGTCGTGCGTACACCGCGTACGCCATAAAACAGAAATGAAAAAGGGACAGAGAGAGAAGAAGTTAGCACGACACATTTTGAACGCCACTAATTTCGTCACTTTGACGCCGCTCCCTCGAATGTCAATGGCGCTCGACTACGCGTCAATTTTTCGTCCACGTGCGAGTATCTCTGTTTTCGAGCCGGAGCGCACTTTAGATTCGAGAGCGTCGTGCCGGGAAGCGCACGAAGACGGGACAATAAAACACCGCGAATGTGATGCGAGTCACGATCCGATCACGCGGATGCATTGGACGAGCGCATACGTGTGTGACGAGGTGTGTGTGTGTGTGTGTGTGCGTGCATGTGCAAGCGAACAAAAGAGTGAAAAGACACGCGGTGCAACGCGCGGCACCACGGAACAACGACGACGACGCACACTATTGCGCAGTGCCTGTTCTTATGGACAAAAATCGGCACTTGAAATCTATTCACACAATATTGATTTAAAATTTTACATTCACAAATTATATACGGGAAACAATGTTCTCCTTATAATCACTGACCAAATTTGAAACAATTAAGGCAGTGCCCATACAGAGATAATATATCCAAAATATATCAGGGATATCCTAAAGATATATTTGGGATATGCGATATCTTCAAGATATCCCTATGATGTATTTGGGACATTCCTGCTGTGTGGGTGAGGGGGAAGGGGGTATATCAATTGCGGAAAAAATGATACACTGTTTACTTTTTTATTATTAATATCAATAATATATAATATTATTATATATGATTGATATTTTATATCGCTTAGAAACGAAAATTTTATTAGAATGAATTTATATTATATTAAAATGAAAACTATATAAATAGGTAAAACAGGAAAATAAGAAAATTATAAATGAAAAAGCAATTAATAGTCAATTTTAATGGTAATATGTTTAATGGTTATATATATATATTTTTTTTTTTTAATATTTTGTCCATCAATTTATTTATGATTCAACTGGAGTCACTTATGTATTCGTATCCTGGCTGTAGTTTTTCAGTTCTAAGGAGGTAGCAATTGACGTATGTGCGCGTGTATGTGAGTATAATAATATGATAGTGTGATAGAGGAGATTAAAATTTTATTCGATATAATAGCGACAAGAAAGAAAAGTGAAAAGCAGATGTTGACAAAGTCAAGGCCGCTCGCTCGCGGAATGTTTTGGAAGCGCCGCCGATTGTTATCTCTCGATCGCCTCAATGGTGCGCGACTTAGCATTTGGCGGTTAATAGTAGATGACGTAGCCTTCCTGACGGTGTCCATTGTTTCGGTACTTTCGCGCGCCGTGTGTACTTTTCCGTGACCGATAGTCATTACGTATCGAGCCGACGCGCACACACCGTGACGCGCGCGGAACACGTGTAAATCCGTAGTAAATTAGTCGTCATTCCCCGTCGACCCTTAAAATATTCGATCGGGCGGCGCCGTCGCGTTTATTAACCTTAGGTACACACACTAGGGTCTCCGAGACGAGTGTATGAAGTTGGCACCCCACTTTTTGAAATTTATAATTTTGAAAGTTGTTCCAGATTGTTCTGACTTTGTATTACATTGTTCCAAAGTGATATTGCTTCATTCGAAACGGTTTTCGAATAAAACAAAAAAAATGATTTTTTGAGCTGGCACCCCACTTTTCGAAAATCGAACATTCTGATACCGCAATATTGTTCTAGTTGTTCCAAACATTGTTCCAAAAGGACAAATCCATGTATATTTTGTAATTAATTTTATTCGAGTTTATAGTGTAAATATATATTCTAAAAAATGTTAAATAAGTAATGTAAAAAAAGGACTAATTTTTATTGGGAGGCAGAACACACGGACTAAACGTTCAAAATGATACTGCCTTGTTGGATAAATATTATTTGTCGTTTTTAAATTATTGGCATTTTTCTTTTTCTGTTTTTGTTACATGCATTACAAGTTATTGAGTTTGTATTTTTTAACAAAAATTCTAACTCTTATACCTGCAAAAACCGCCAAAAAATAGAAATATGAAAAATCGTCAATCTTGGAGCCTTGTAATTTTCATAATAATATTCCAATATTTAAGCGACGATTTTTTTCTTTATACCTTGAAATATTTCCTTTCAAAATCTGAAAGATACACATTTTTCAAGCTATTACGGTAAAATGACGTTTCCTTTGCATTTATGAG
>NW_022639475.1:1454146-1480038 GCF_010583005.1 Odontomachus brunneus
CAAAAACCGCCAAAAAATAGAAATATGAAAAATCGTCAATCTTGGAGCCTTGTAATTTTCATAATAATATTCCAATATTTAAGCGACGATTTTTTTCTTTATACCTTGAAATATTTCCTTTCAAAATCTGAAAGATACACATTTTTCAAGCTATTACGGTAAAATGACGTTTCCTTTGCATTTATGAGTAATTCTAATGTTTCAACATTATTAACGTCTTTATTATGTGATGCTTATCATAATTGAATTCTAATTTTTAATAAATATATGTGTTTATCAGTCTATTAACAATCGGGGAAAAAAGTAAAAATACGGTGATTTTCACCGGAGTTATAATAAAAAAAGTAGCTGGGGTCCTTCAGACTCCAGTGTAGCATCTACATATGCGAAAAATAAGTATGTACGTATACCTAGGGTTAACACGTATCTTCGGTCAAATCGTATGTGCGCGAATGTCAGTGTTGAGACTGCGATGAGGCATTCGGAGCAGCCGAAAGCAGGATACCGGATCGAGAAGTGGGACACCGGGATGCGGGTAGCGACACGTCATATAGCTCCAGGTGTGTCGAATCATTTGTTACGCATGATACCTCCGATTTTAACGGGCGTTCGACAAACTTACCGACTGCAAGGGAATACAATGAATCGAAGATTAAGCCGGCATAGTTCGTAACATATAATTATAGGTTTTT
This sequence comes from Odontomachus brunneus, assembly GCF_010583005.1. Classification (NCBI taxonomy): domain Eukaryota; kingdom Metazoa; phylum Arthropoda; class Insecta; order Hymenoptera; family Formicidae; genus Odontomachus; species Odontomachus brunneus. Next base: position 1,454,839 of record NW_022639475.1, read on the forward strand.
ATTCAACTTAAATCCGTAAAATTTACGCGCAACAAGATTTGCATCATCCTAACACTTGACTATTTTACCTGATTTTCTTCAATGCATTTATCTCCCTCTCTTTCTCTGTTTATGTTTCTCGCGATTCTCCCACGTTCGACTTCAACTTGACCGCATTTCGCTTATCTCTCCACTTTTTGGGAGGTGCATATTTATAATGCGTCGTTATTTTTCAAATAGTTATAAATTTTTATTCAACTCGATGAAATTTTGCGCAACAAGATTCTTGTAATTCTGAGATTCTTGATTGTTTTACCTGATTTTTTATATTTATTTCTGTCTTTCTCGCGACTCTCTCACGTTCGACTTCAACCCGATCTCGTTTGTCTCTTCATTTGTTAGGGGGTGTGTATTCGTAATTCCTTATTTGACAAATAATTATAGATTTTTATTCAATTTGGCCTGACGAAATTTCACGCAATAAATTTAGGTAATCTTGAAACTTGACTTTTTTATCGAATTCTCCTGTTCAATGTATTTCTTCCTTTTTCGCGATACCTCCACATTTGACCTCACCTGACCGCATTCCGTCTGTCTCTCAGTCTCCCAAATCTCGCGTTACGAGATTTGGAAGGTTTCCCGCGATCATCGCGGGACAAAGGAATCACGATACTTTTTCCGAGCTGGTCGAGATTTCAAATTCGTGAATCATAGAGCGAGACGGATTACGCTCGCAATACACCGATGATTAAGGGCTAGAGATTAGAGGAATCGTCGGACATGAGGAGGAGGATGTGGTTAACGGTATCCTCGCTCGGGCCCTTGCACTCCTCGACTCGACACGTCATAAGGAATGAGCGATATTAACATTTACGCCATACATGACGCGAGTGCCGACCAGCTTGCTTGCCTCCGCGCGCCGTCGTGAGTCACGCGCGTCCGCATCCGTGGATCTGGCAGACTTTACGGCGCTGGAAGCACCGTAATCCATAAAGCCGTGCCGGGGAACACGGCGGTGCACATCGTTAAAGCCCTGAGCGAGGGAGATCATAGACGCCGGCGGGAAAACAGTTCGCACCTCGCGAGCGAATGATATACGGACTTGAATTTTTTACCTTTGCCGCCACTCTCCGAGGAAGTGGAGGCGAAGTTGCGGTCGCGTGCGATCGCGGGAGAGGCAGAAGCGAAACAATATGACTTTGTATACATGTATGTCCTGAAGAATGCGGATGCTCCACTTCATACTGCGTATGAAAATGTTCTTCGACGAACCGAGATCACTGACATCGAATATTACACGGGAAAAAAAGGGAGATGTAGTGTACACAAACAGAAATATTTTGTTGTGAGCAGCGCGGTTGTCACACTCTACACTCTGAGAAAAAAATGTTTGATATTTGTAACTACGATCATAGAAAGAAATAATTATGGATTATTTTTTAATTAAATTCTACTGTAATGTTAGTAACAATAACCTTATATGCACGTCATTACTATCATTGTTGCGTTGAAATAATAAAAGAAATATGGTTAGGCGCAAAAATAACTATAATTTTAGATAGATCAACCGTTTTCGTCTCTCAGTGTATCTTTGTGTGATGGTGGTTTTATAATTTACGATTCTGTTACTTTGGTACATCAACTACATCAATGTAGTTGCGCGTGATCTGGTTGTGGCGATCAGGAATCGATTGGAGCAACATTTACTACGGATACACTCTGGTTAACGCAATCAGATATCGTCACTGCCGTAACACCAATAACTCAGTAATTGCTCTGCGGTTGCGGGAACCACATAATTAGTTGTTTCGTATTTTACTATTGAATTTAGTTGATACATACAAATTTATAGGTGGGCGAACCATGCTGTTTTTTCCATATATAAATTCACCAGTAAACTCGACTAGTAATACATTATATATTCCAGTTTCGACTAGTAATTTATCTCATGATCCTGATTAAATTGACACCAGTCGGTGTTTCAGTTTGTATAATGTGATGTTATCGGGTCTTGATAAATCATGTAACTCAGTATGGTAATCAAAATTTTATTAATAATAAGAATTATTAATAATTAGAATCTGATAACACTACCATATACAAACTAGATAACTGATTGGGGTCAATTTAACCAAGGGATAAATTTCTAGTCGGGAACATGTCGTCGTGTCTAATTTCGGATGGGAGAAGATCGAATCAAGACAGTCACAGACAATAAGCAAGTTGTCTGTGCAAAATAGAATTTTCTTCTTTTTCTTCCTACATGCCTAGGTCGCCCTTCTTCCCATATGTCAACATCTGAATAGAATCCGAACGCAAAGATGCTCGGCGGTTATTTATATTTTTTCTCCCGCACGACAATCTATTATCTATATCAGCGAGTGTTCTGGCGATTTCACGACCAGCCAAGGGTATCGCGTCGCGTAAAAAAGGGGGGAGAGAGGAAAAAGGAGTCTTAGAATACCGAGTTGTCAAAGCAGAGTCCACCCAAGTGTGGGGATAAGAAAAGATCAGACAGGGTTGTTCAGTAGAGAGGAGAGAAAGGACACCAAGGAGAAGGGAGCGAGGCGGAGGCTGGAGGAGGAGGAGGAAGAGGAGGAGGAGGAGGAACAGGAGGGATATTCACACGACAGCCACCAGTTCAGTGTGGTCCCGCGCTCCGTCAGGTGTGTGTCTCTCTGCGAGGATCGCGGATCTCTGAATCGACGGATCCTATCTAATCCCCGCTGAGTCGAAGTGATACTTCCTCGAGATCAAATCGGCCGGAGAAATAATTGACTCGGATCGCGATCAGGCGCTCTTTAAGCCTTGCGCATTCGCTCTCGCGTGTCGGCGATATGTAAGCGATATCGCCACGTGATCGGTCGGGGAATCGTGATCGCATGATCGTGTCGACGATCCTCTCGAGCGTGACGGGTTTCCATCGGCGACATTCGCACGACGGTCGGCATGTCGATCTGAAGGTGAGTTGGGTGAACTCGGGTGAGTTGCAACCCTCGAAAGTCGCGTGTAGCGATCACAGGAGAAAAGATGGGAATATGGATCACTTGTTTTGTTTTAGATGAAGGAATTTGATATTAAATGCAACAATCGCGTCAATAACTGTCAGAAATACTAGCAAATATATCTCTTATAATATGTACGTAATCATTAGGAAAAAAATATAAACTGTTCAATGAGCACAAAATTTTTGTTTAACGTAGTGCGAGAAGTGAGATCTTGGAAAATAGGGTGGTAATATGAAGTAGATATGAAAGTAAAGGAAAGCTTATTTTTTATTATTATAATAAAGTTTATTATTATTATAATGAAGTTTATTATTATTATAAAGTTGTTGGTGTTAAAACACCTTTTTTATTAAATTCTTTTAAATATAAAAGTCATAAGTTAAAAATAAAAGTAAAAAAATTTCTAGAAAAATTAAGGAAATTGAGTTCAACAATTCCAATCATGTAGAAGCCCTTTAGGCTTATGAAAAGAGTCGCAATTGAGAACATCACTTTCACATTCACCGCATAAGATGTGCTAATATTCACCTTGTTCCATATTATCATCCATTGCTATTTTCCAAACCATCTAATCTCAAAGTAGGAAAAATATTTCCAAACATTAATTCTGCGATTTTGAAGTTCAATCTTATCCTTAATCGACATACTGTAGCTAATATGTTAGATTTATGGATTAAGATAAGAAAATAAAATTTTCAATCTTATCTTGTGAAAAGTTTTGACAGAAAGAATAATAGCATAAGCCATAATGACGCTATAAACAACGTAGCATTGACGCCAGATGATGGTCGATAGGGTTCCTAAATAGGGTTAGGAAATTTATGTCACACTGAGAGAAAAATGTATGATATTTGGAACTATAATGGCATAGTAAAAAGATTATAGTTAGAAATATAATTTTTATAGTAAATGTTACCATATTATTTACAATATAAGCATAGTATAACTGACCCGTATAAAATTTTTACCAAGAATTATAATTATTTGAAATAAAAAATATAGTAAGGTAGCAAATATTGAATGGTAAGAGAAATTAACTATTTTATATAGTCAATACAATTGGAATATTTGGCAAATATAGGTAAATAAATGTAACTATATTCCCAAAAGGTGCTTTACCATATATATAGAGTAATAAGATGGTGACTATAAATCTGTGTTCATTCTACTATATCTTCATGTTTAGATGAACTATAAATATATGTTTGAGGCCAAAACGAACTATAAAATATAATGAGATTATAGTTATTCAAACTATTTTTTTCTCTCAGTGCAATTACTGGTAGATCACTGCGACTGTTTAAGAAATCTTGTTTCGTATTGCCACCTCCTCCTCTATAACTTTTCTTTAGCAGCGGCAAAGCGCGAAAACAGAAGTTTCACGTGAAAAATTTCGCATTTTCATAGTTAGAGGAGTTAGACGGCCGCTCTAAAATCGTTGAGCTCACGTGAAACTTTTCACCTATGCAGAACTCTGCAACTTCCTCCATCTCTTCCTCCTCCTGGGTAACGACGCACACACGCGCGCACACTACGAGCTCGTCTGGAACATCGATAACCGGTATATTACATAGAGTTCGAGAGCAATTAATAGAAACTGTTAATTAGAAGGCCGGGAAATATTAAATGTATGTCGTCGATCACACTCGTAATCGTACGGCCGAAGTAAGTGGACCGTCTCGTTGGAACCGGTTGACAGGTGGTTGGCACGCGAAAAGGAGCGCGTATGGTTACTACGCGCGAGTCGAGTTTCCTCCGCCTGTCGCACGACCGTAATAATAGGTTTCATTAATCACCAGCGACGTTGATCAATTAAGAAATTGAAAATTCGCGAGAAACGTGCTGCGTTTCCACCTGGACTTACGTTACACGTGTGCCTTACGGTTTTCACTTTCCATCTTGGAAATTGGTTTATGATTTTGTCGTTTGATAGTCTAACAAATTTATCATTCGACAATCTAGTGGCGAGAGAAATTCATTCTCAGTGACATTTACTCCAGCTTTCACAAGGCGCGACAGATCTCAGTTTTTCTTCGAAAAAATTCACGAATCATTTCTTTGTGATTTGACTTTTATCGAGATATGATAGCTTTCAACTTCTCCCTTTCCCTCTCTTTATTAATCTCCTTTATTTCTTCTCTTTAATATAATTACATTCAAATAGCCGTGTAATATTAATTTTGCTTATGCTTTTGTTTATGCTTACTAGCCAGCAATATAGCATCATGATCATCCTTAACTAATTTAGTAGCTCTAATTAACTGACTTAATTATTTTCTTTAACTAATTTCCTAATATTTTTTTTATTTGGCATAGCAACTATTAGCTTTATGTCAGAATATCCAGCTTATTTTGTTTCCTTAAAAACACTGATATCTGTACCGGTTGATGCTGCATTTTTCCTTTCTCTTCTCTTTAGAGATAATATCTTTGTAAAGTCTGTATGCACCGCTCGACTCAGGCTCTCGCTTTTAATGTTTGATGACATTACTGGATACTCCGAGGGGTCATCGGTCCCACAGTTGAGATGAATTCTAACTCTAACTCTAACTCTATTCATTGGAGAACGACTGTTTCTTTTTTTCATTCCGTTTGTCCCTCGCAGGTCGCAGAAGCGTGACTAGGTCCGAGATCCGAGGTTCAAGAAGTCAAAGATATGCGATCGGAAACCGGTCGACAGGTAGTCGAGATGCGCTCGAGCCGCGTCTCTGAGAGCTCCGAGAGCTATTTAACTTGACTCGTCACTTTTTCCGTGTCCGATAAAGACGTGCCGAACGAATACTAATAGCCGATGATTAATGCATAATGGCCGACGGCCGATTAATTCCGGTCATTCCGCGCGCATAGTTACGTCCGGATGTGTCCCGTGCTTTCGTTTTTTTTAACAAAAATACCTCTAACCGGATAATTGTGCGCTCGTTTAGCGTTCTCTTCATTCCGCTCTCATGATTAATCCTGGCCGCGGCTGAAGAGCGGCTCTATAATTCGCGCGTCCTGCTCTCATTATCGCGACGAAAGTAGCTCCGCCGGTATTTAGCAGTAATTATTCATATCTCCCTATATATTTTTTTTTTCATTTTTTCCCCATTGCTTTGATGAATACACGGCGTTCTTTGTCGACGTAGCTGTCACCGTTTGAGGTATACACACCCTGTGTGAGGCTTCCGTCTATAGCACGTGCCAAGGGCCTTAACATTTAGTTAAAAATAGCCACCGGTCTAGAGACGCCGACGTAAAGACGACGTTAAATAAGGTCGCGGCATTTAAACCCACGGAATAGCTATTACGGGTCGATAACCGTATGTGATATAACGAGCTGGTAATAGCTGTCGCGTAACTAATGAAACCGCGTTAAGTCGATCGTGTCCCTCTCTCTGTCTTTCTCTTTCTCCCCCCTCTCTCTCACTCATCCTCCATTCTCTTTTTTCTCTCTCGCCGCTTTCATCTCTAATTGATTCCTCGACGTTCATTCACGCTATAATTGCACGATTCGTTATGAAATCCCGCTTGCCGCCGCGTTCCGTCGTGTATGTGCGAATCGATGAATCGAAACCGCGACCATCGCCATGGCCGTCCGGCATCCGGCCAATTTACTGGTCCGAAAGCGTAGCAGCGATCCATTTGCGAGGGTTATCAACGGGCTAATGGACATATTAGTGTAACGCGATATTTATTTAAAGAAAAGGAGAATATTTGCACACGTACAGAAAGAGAGAGAGAGAATATTCTAGTTTTTTTTTCATATAAATTCTTTTCAATTTTACCATATTTTTTTGGATCCAGAAATAGATTGCCTATTTTGCTAAGGAACATAACAAATTTTGTTAGGAACATAGTAAATTTTTCAATGACACATTTCACTTCCTGGAAGATATAAACACATATGAAATAAAGAGATAATAAATTGTTAATCGCGGAATATCAATCTTCTCCTCGGTTACAAAACTCAATTTAATTTTTATCATAAAATTATCTCCGTGTAAATACAAAAAATTGTCTGGTATTGTAAACATAAAGATATTATGGCCAAGAAAAATATTTTTTATTGTATTCTACTATAATGTCAATGTGATAATAACTTTGTATATGCATGGTATCACCTACGATCTTATCGCAAAAAATATATTTAAGGCCAAAAATAACTATAATTCCAATCAGATCAATCATTTCTGCTCTCAGTGTGTAGCACTTCGGTAAAGAATATATTGACCTTTACTTTAGAGGAGGGTATGCACTCGTGAAAATATGTAACCAGCCCCGGCAACGTTTGGTTAGCAACGCCCAAGTTTCTTCCTGATCGGTCGCGACAATATGTTAAAGTCTCAGCTATGGATACGCCTCGCACGTTACGCGCACCTTCGTCGACGCCATGAATGGGCGTTGATCCGTCCTCTCTCTTTCGTGTCATCGACTTGACGGATCGTTCGCGTTCGCAATACCATATGCAACAGACGCACGCAATAGGAAACGGAGTAAGACACGCGCTCGCGCGACGATGACCGTTATCCATTGTTGTTACGTGACGCGACACGACCAGTGTGCGCGCATTTAGCCTTGTTAAGAACAATTAAAAGCGGCCCGTTTAATTGGTGCGGCTGCCGAAGACTCATTCATTCAATCGGCGTTTATTAAAGAAACACGCGCTACCACGCCTTAACGAGCGTGCGTGTTTCATTCTCGTGGGAGACGCGCCGCAAAACGCGAGGGAGGACTCCTCTTGGAGGAAATAAGCTCTTAGGAAAGTGAATTTGTGAAAAGTTAAACATGAATTTTTGGGTTGCCGAGCATCGAGTCGCAATGTCGAACGTGACTGATTCTCGACAATAAAGGGGAAAGATTAAGAGGTCACAGGACCCTGATAGGAGTAAAAATAAGATAAAATTTCAAGAGTTGTAAAAAAATTGTAAATTGTTATGAGTATGAATTTTTTGTTATGGACGTCTATTAAGTACACTCTTCACAATATTTTGATATAAAAAATTAGATTTTATGATGAACATCACTGCATCCATTTCGATTCTGTTCTGAAAAGAATTATATTTCAACGATAATCATTTTGGCTTCAACAGGATCTGAAATCGATATCAATCTGTTTTATTCATTATAGTTGCTGGTTCACGGAGCGGAAAAAATAATATTTCATGAAATGAGAGTTATAAAAAATCAGATTTAATTTTTTCACCGAAAAATTCGAGCTCATATAAAATAAATAGATAAAAAATCGTTCCGTGGAAAGCCAATAACAATAGCTCTAATGAATAAAAAAGATGTAGTAATACTGATTTCAAATCACTCTTTTAGTGATCGATCATGAATCTTTCTCTCTTACTTGAATTCGTGAAAAGTGAAAACATTCTATCTTAAAAACAAATATAAGAATGTTTATATTCCACGAGTTCACCTAGAGAAAAAAATTTGTGATCGGCTTCATGTTGAACCTAGTATTACCGTTGAAACATGATTCTTTTGCAGAACAGAAGTGAAATAGACACAGTAATGTTAGTATTCACACACCAAAAATTCAAATTTTCTTTTTATACCAAGATATAGTCAAATGTACTTAATAGACATACACAACAAAAAATTCATACTTCTATTAATTTATCACTTTTTGCAACTCCCGAAATTTTATCTGACTTTTACTGCTGTCAGGGTCTCGTGACCCCTTAATAAAGGAGTTAAGAGTGACGGCGGAGGAAGTTCATAAATTATAAGGTTCATTTTGAATATGACTTGGTACTCGAAGAGAAGCTTATAAATTATGGACTCACCCCTCGCTCTCGCGCCCCGAATCCCTCATTTATCGTGCGTGCTTCTCCCGCGAAGGATAACGACCTTGCACTTTGTTTGCACTTTCTTCCTTTTATTTTCCAACGCGCGGAGACGCATTGTCAGGTGTGACGGGCTTTTGTACCTTTACACGCGGCCTCGCATAATAGGGACGTACTTGAGACTCATGAAGGAACTACTCGGTAGGAAAAAGAGAGGAGCGGAGAGGGGGAGGAGATAGCGAGGATGACAATGAGACGTCGTCTCGCGACGTTGTTTCCGTCGTCCGCCGCGTTTTCGAAAAATCCCACGGGACGTGGAGTCCTTTTATTTCCCCACGGTGCAACGCGTCTTTACCGTTTCTCCGTGCCGCGTCGGGTTTTCGGTAATGAGGACGTGTTATGCAAATCGCCGATTATTGTAACTGTCGCGAACGGTACGCGAACGCGTCTCTCTCTCACGTGTCTCTCACTCCCGCCGAACACTTGGCGTGAAACTTCGCAGAAAAACGAGTTCTATCCGGCGCACGTCGCCATATAATTCCTCCGTTAATTTGCCATTTCCCTCATGGTACCGGCGGAATGCATTAACGTGTCACGTTAAGTACATAAGATAACAAAGTGTTGCCCTGACAATTTTTGTCGAACAAGCCTGCCTCCCCTCTCCCCTCTCTTTCTCTCTTTGTCTGGCGGAGAAATCCTAGTTTCAACAGGAGTGATCTAAAATCAGTATCAATACATTTTTTTATTTATTAGAACTACAGTTATCGATTTACGGGGCAGATTTTGAAAATAAAACAATTATTCACAAAATGGAAGTTACAAAAAAAAACAAATTGAATCTTTATACTGGAAAATTTGAGTTTGTAAGCTAAATAAATAAAAAAATATTTTTGAAATTTGAAGAAAGCTTCAATGTAATTATATCTTTCTTTCCGTGCTTTAGAGGATTTGTCCAAGAGCGTGTGATAAATCACGCTTTCTCTCTCTCTCTCTCTCTCTCTCTCCCTCCCTCTCTCTCTTTCTCTCTTTCTCTGACTCTCTGGCTTTTTCCCTTCTGGGAAAGCAACACCTACCGTGTAATAAAGAAGCGACTAAATTGGAAAATCCTATCTTATCTCGGGATCGGAAGACCAAGACTCTAATCTTCATTCCCGACTGGTTACCCGGGCTCTGGAGTCGGACCTCCCTTCCGCGGATAATCCTCCAAGTATTTATAGTATTCCCGCTCATTTCACGGCTGGTTAATAACCGGATAAAATAGCCGAGCGATGGTGCCGATTAACGAGTCACGTTTCCCGGCGAACATGCCCCCATCTTGAGGAGGAATACTCCCGATAAATCAGGACCTCTCGGCTCCGCGCCGCCGTGGATAACTTATCTCGTTCACAATGCCCTGCCCGCGTAATTCCTTGGATATATTCCTCTGAACGCACGCGGCAAATTAAAGTTTCTCCCCCCCTATCCTCGTGAAAATACTGCTATCCCGCGTTCCGATAACTCGCGCGAATCTCGCCAGATCTCGCCGCTCATTATAACCCTCGGCGCCGCGTTGCAATAAGAGGAAACGATATTAGTAGTAATTGAAACGTTTAAATCCTCACAGTAGATTAAAGTTTTCTAGAGGAATTGTCCGTCGAAATTAATTGCGCATCATTCTCAATTGCGACAGCTCGACAGCGCGGAGATTCCCGTAGATCTGAGCGATCTCCTTTCTAGCCGCGATCATCTCCATCGCGGCCAATAAATACATCGGAGTACCCGGATGCGAGTCGTCGAAAATTCCGCCGAGCATCGCGATGCGGTGCCTCGTATTAACCGGTCACGATTCTCAATCTCGCTTTAGCGCGCGAGGTGCTTCTCCAGCTTCGAGGTGCGCCCACCGATCGGCTAGATCGCTCCAATTCCCCGCCGCTAGATAATGCGGATTGGCTCGTAGATCAGTACCCGTACAAAGCAAGTATCTAGGCAATATATCAGGGGGTGAGCCTCTTTCGAGTCCTAACGCAGCATCCTCCTTCTTCTTCCTCCTCCTCCCGCTCTCCTTCTCTCATGCTTCTTCTTCCTCGCGCGCAAAGTATTTCGCATTTACGTTCGAACTTTGTTTCTTATCTTTATGGCGCACAGGAGATATACGTTGGAAATTTATGAGAGCTGTAAATTGCTTAGTACTTTTGGACGATCGATATATCAAAAGTTTTGTCTGTAATCGCATCAAGACGAAAACGAATGTATCTTCAGAGTCTCAAAGTTTCCAAGTTTTATGTCCGACAGTTTTACGAAAAATTCTTAGAGTTCTTTTAAAGTAAAAGTATTTCTTTTCCATTTATGTCAGACCTATATGTATGAGAAGTAGCGCGGTACGATCGTATTAGCGACGATCGCCTCCACGTTATCGACATTTCTCGATTTCGTTATTCACTTCGGCATCGTCTCGATAACAGCTACTTGAAACTAGTCTCAAATGAGATACTTCAGTCGACTTCCTCGACTGACAACTGTCTTGAGACGTGAAACAGCTCAATCTCAAACCGGATCTCGAGAATCAGCTTGACAATTGACATTTGTTACCATTATCTGTTCCTTAGAACAACGAAGATATATCTGACGCGAGAAACGTTTGCAATTTTGCAGCGACCCTTTTTCCCCTCTCAGCGTATCAGCAGCGCGACCGTCGCAGCATTTAACGTGATTAATAAATCAAGGGGGACGAAAGAGGCTCGGGGGGAGTCGCCGCCGCCGCGCGAATTCCGATCGGGATTCCGCTTACCATTCCGTGGACCGTATCTTGGCCGTTGTTGCGGCCTAGGAAACGAGCATGAGCGAACGAGCGCCTCGCGCTCATAAATAAGGCATAACTGTGCGCACGCCGGCGAGCGTGGGCGAGGGATTCTTTGTGCGCGCGACGTATGCGCTCGTACGCGCGATTTGTTGCGCGGGTTGAGAGGGTGCAAAAGCAAGCAAGCAAACAAGCGAGCGAGCGAGCGAGCGAGCGAGCAAGCGAGGAAGCCACGAGGAATTATCCGTCCGTGTATATTCTCGTTTCGTTTCGTCTCGCGTGGGCGTGCGTAGGTATCAGTCTGAGAAGAGAAGAATCATCAGGGAAGTACGAAGCGAAGGACGGCGACGTGGACGAAGACGCGGCTCCTCCTCGAGAGACACGTCGCTCTCTCCTCCTCACTTCCTCCGCGATCTATTTCCAACTTTATCATTTTTATCGGACACCACGATCCATCCGACGCTCGACGATGTTGTTCTGTCTTTCTTTCTTCTTCAGATAACGGATAACGTCGTGAGTGTATAAATAGCTCGCATCGCTCTCTATTTTTTCCTTTTCCTTTTGACGTAACGCGTCGTCTCTTTGGTCTCGTTCACTCACACCTACACGTGTCTCGTCAATTTTCATTCTCCTTCTTATCGCAGCTGCCGCATGGAAATATGTAATTTCAGTTCGTGTAACTGAATCGAGCCTGGACTAGAAATAATAGCTCTGTTAAACTTGATCTACAATGTGCTCTCTGCTTCCTTTCTCGTTTCTTTCTCTGCCATCTCTCTCTGACTGAAACCTTAAGCCAGAGAAAGACAGAAAGCAAGAAACAGGAAGTAAAGGGCACATTGTAGATCAGGCTTTATTGCGACCGAATATATTTGTCTATGGACATTCGGCTGCGTTGAAAACTCGATTGAGGTAATTGAGAGCGATTGGCTGAGTAGAAACCTCCTACGAGAATTTCTCGAAAATTTTTCTACAATCGAATTTTTCGAATCTGCTTCTCAGATAACGGAAAATTCAGTTATACTGACGTAACGTCTTTTTCCGCGCGACCTTTGTGTCACGTAACAAGTCGCGAGCTTCTTCACGAGTCAGCTGATGATAATCATTTGCGCGCTGCTTCGACACTGACGTCGGCGCACACGTGTGAAAATACGTTATTTTGCAGTGTCATTGCGACTTAATTTGCTATTAGTGCACAATACGAATTGTTATGCCCGTAGAATCCGTATGGATTTGCGCGAGGGGGACGACATCGACGCTGGGAAGCGTCACCTGTATTTTTTCCAATTTTTTTTCGAACTTTTAAGTGTGCGAAGCTTTTATCAGTGTTTTTCACATTTAATGTTGTTAATTGTTGACCTTTTCGTCGTTATATTCGTGATAATTGCGACAAGTCTCCTCCACTGTGTATCATGATACATTCTTTTTATATGTTAGCTCTGGTGCGCGATTGCGCGCCGGTGTAATTTGTTTAAGCCTATTTTCAAGCCACACACACCGGCGCAGCGCGGACTGTACGTGGGGAGTTACAATTGTTGGTAGATTGTTACACGTGTAACAGGGCAGCATGTGCGCGGCAGGTTTTTTGCAAAATAGCAGCGCGCGCAGGAGAGCTCGAAAATTCCTACGTCCCTGATGACATTAATTTATCGCCGCGCGCTATTTGCGCAACGCTTTAACGCAACGACGGCGCGCGGTAATGGCTTTATAATGGCAAACGAAATCGCGCTCGCGCGACGCCGTGTATCGAGTTCAGGGTCGTTTCAGGTTCTTACCGCGCATTGCATTTTTTAGACACTTTGCGCGCGCGCACACACACACACACACACACACAAACAGTGGCCGCCGCAAAAGCAAGAGATTTCGTTCTGCACGCCTTGCTCGGCGTGCAACGGTTATTCGATTACCCGCGAGCGAGACGGCGGTCAGAACTATTTGCCGAGAAGCGTCAGCATCGAATGATGTGTGTTGCTTGAAGAAGCGAATAAATAAATAAACAAATCGGAAAGAACAGGAAACCGAGATATGAATCTCATTTCGCGCGAAAATTCGCCCAAGTGTGCAATAAACCTCAGACAGAGGCTCGAAAAGATGCGCTCCTTCCGGCGGCGAGGGAGTCGCGCGGCGCTTATCGATCATATGAAATATATTTCGCGCGCGCAAGAGAGAGAGAGAGAAGAGAGTCGAGGAGCCAGCAGAATCGCGCCTTCCGCGCGGAGTCCGCCACCGCCGCCGCCGCCGCCGCCACCGCCGCCGCCGCCGCGAGCGACGTAACACGCGCGGGGAGCCGAGAACGCGGCGGGTGCCGTTGCACGCACCCGCGCGTGTCCGGCACGCACGCGTGCAACGCGCCCGCGGCGCGATCGCGACGCGACGACTTGGTGACGCGACGCGACGCGACTGGACGGACCGGGACGCGTTCCTGACGTTCATGCTCGCCTGATAGAACCGCGATCAAGACGTTTGCGCAAATCGCGTAACGCGGACGCGCATACGCACGCCAACGCCGTCACGTCGTCGCGTCGCGTCGCGCCTCCGATAACGACAAAATAAACGCTCTGCGCCGGGTCATGTGCCGCGTCGAGCGGAGCCGTCGTGTGATGACGAAAGTGCGCGTGCAACTCACCTTGCTCGTCGTCGACATTGAGCCGGCGTCGCGCGAGGCTCTCCCGGGAACTCTGGGGAACCCTCCGTCGCCGACGGAGAATAGTAACAAGGGAGCCGAAACTTATCACTGAACACACATTCTGTAATTTTCGTCAGAATTGATAAAGCACCTTTTGAAATATAAAATACAGTCTCCACAATTTCGGGACTGCGGTAATGCCAAATACTCGGAAAATAGCTGTGTGTGTGTGAAGAGTACAGTGCAGTCTTCTAGAATATCGTCTACATTTAAGCGCAGCATTCAAGCTATGTATGTAAACCGCACGAGAAAAAGGAATGGTTCATTGAAAAAAGAACAAATTAGAGAATATTATTCTCAGTACATTAAAAAAAATTTTGATTAGGGGCCAAAAATAACTACAGTTTTAAATGGACCAACTCATTAGAAACACGAAATTCCCTTATCTACTCGAAATGTCTTCAACATTGTAAATATAACCGGAACAGGCTGGTATGATACTTGTCAGTTTTCGAGCACCCGGATAAACTTTGCTCGTGTATAATTTTATGAGAAAGAGAGAAAGAGAGAGAACTAAATGCAAAATGAAACTTCCGACGATATATACGGTCTGATAAATTCGCGGCGGCAATATCCTAGCACGGTTCATTTGTGCGGAGAGAAACCGCGACATCTCGCGACGTGTCGGGCCACGGCTATGCTTTTCCGCGACCGATCGCATCAATATTCAATGGTGCACGGGATCTGGAACACGCGCGACGGGTAACCGACGTTGCGGGAAAATTGAGAGATTTTATCGTACGTATTGAAGGAGAACCGCGGGAACGCGTGCTGTCCGCGGCTCTCCGCGACTTCTGGAATTCCGCCGGCTCGCTGGTCCAGATTTGCGGACGCTGGCGCGTATCTGGACCGCGGCGATGCTTTCCGCGGACAACGCGTTCCGATTCTCACGTTCGAGCCAGCGCGAGTGAGAGGATCGCTGACAATATCAGGGGGATTCTTCTAACGATTCGCGTCCATGCCGGAACGCATCTTCCCGCATGGCTGACTACGCGAATCGTCGAAAAGGAAGTCATCGTAACGGAATTCGCGCCGACGAACGTCATCGTTCGCATTTCCGGAATATTCACCGTGGACCCACTTGTCGTGGAAAAAAATCTTTGACTTTGGATCACACCTGTTCGGCCATATATCTCGACATAATCGTTAACTTCTCTTTTTTCCACTTCGATTCTCGTTATCACGACGCGAGTTCGATGAGTCAGCCGTTGGAGAGGAGGAGCAGATGGACGAGGAGGACGAGGAGGAGTAAAAGTATCCGCACCCCATTAAATATATAAGCATCCCACTTAGGCCGGCTGCGTAATTTTCTCCGAGGATGCGGGCCGTACGATCGATAAGCCGTCAGAGACGAAGAAGTCTCCGTGCGACTTTTGCGATGTTGGTTAGTGTGCTAATCATTCGCAGGTACCGTTAACTCCTCCTTATCGAGATTCACGCAGTCCCCCGTCCCTCTCTCTCTCTCTCTCTCTCTTTCTTTCTCAACTTACGTCCTTGGAGGGTTCACCTTGGAATTTTTATAAAAGTTTTCATTGTCATCATCATCATCATCATCATTATCCCCCCTCTCTCTCTCTCTCTCTCTCTCTCTCTCTCTCTCTCTCTCTCTCTCTCCCCTCTCCCTCTCTCTATCTCTTCGCACTCAATGCGTCCTGATGCGCGACGCGCGCCGAAACGCATCTTCGCGCACACCATCATTAATCTCCTAGCCGCTGGAACTGAGCGGTGATTATATGTGCCGACGAAACCAAAAGTAAACCGAGCTGGAAAGCGCGCATTTCCATTAATCGCGCACGATCTAGGGAGACGTCGTTGATCATTCGCGAGATTACTCGATCCGGCATCATCGGAGATACACGAAACTCCGATTTGACACGCTGAATCACCACGGTGATTATCGGTGACGATATGATATCACCGCGTCTCACAAGTTACGTGTGAGGTGTAATTAAGTGTATCTAAGAAAGTTGCTCTTATGGCGATTAGAGAGATCCGACTAGAAATTTAACCCGTCGTCCTGACCAGGTTGATCCCAATCTGTTATCTCGTTTTAGTTAATGTGGAAGACGTTATCGGGTTATCGGGTTCTCTGAATAAGTCTTGGAACATTGTAAAAACTAATGTGTTAAATTTAACAGATTTCACGTGCCCCAAATCATCCACTCTCATTTATGTGTAAATTTAACGCAAAACAAATGTGTTAAAATGTAACACGCATAATATGGAAAAAATTAACACAAGAATTTTACACTTGAATACCGTTAGGAATCACAGATTGTGTTAAATTGACATATTTAATATGTCAGATATAGATTATGTCAGTTTAACATTTCATCATTTTCATTTCATCAAAACTATAGATTAATTCTTCTCTCAAATGTTAAACGTTTTATTTTAGTTAATTTAACATTATACATATGTGAATTTAACACAAACTGTGACTCCTGACGGTATTCAAGTGTTAAATTCTTGTGTTAATTTTTTACATATTATGCGTGTTACTTTTTACCACATTTGTTTTGTGTTAAATTTACACATAAATGAGAATGGATGATTTGGGGCACATGAAATGTTAAATTCAACACATCAGTTTTTACAGTGAAAGCAACGTGACTTTATTAATAATTAGAATTCGCTGCACGAGGAGAATGTTATAATTTTTCTTTCTTGTAATGAATTCTCTTCAATTTTATTATCCAAGATAGCACACACACAGACACTCACACAGAAGAATAAACTGTCAGTAAGGTATACCTTGTTAAGAAACATAGCAATCTAATCTAACTTGATCGGAGGAAATCGGGTAAAAATTCCGACAAACAAGTGAACAGTGCGTCGTGCATTTTTCAAAGACGATCACAACTGTTGGCTCATTCTCTACGTGTGCGCTCGCAATTACGCGCGTAATTAGACGCGGCCTGACGGTGGCGATAGTAAGTCTGCTCGACTGTTTGTGCGCTCGTGCACGCGGCCACAATGTCTATCTCGATCTAATTTACGCCGCGAGAGGGAAAGTTTTCCTTCCGCGGCGAGAGGGAGCGATTCCGCTCTTCTCATAGCCGACACTTGGCGGTCGGAAGAGGGAAAAGGCCACGGTACGAAAACATCCGCGCGGCATTTCCGCCTTCTCGCTTGTAGATCGCCTAGGCTCGTCGACGAGGAGGAGGAGATTCGCCGGGGTTAACTGTGAATCGGCCGGCGGGTTAACTGTTTGACTTGCTGATGCGCCGTCGGCTTGCCCGGCGACGACGATGCGATCCGCGCGTTCTCCCGGCGACGACGGGTCCGTCCTTTCGTCCGCTTTCCGCGAACAGCTATAAAATTAACCGCGAACAACATGTAGGATGACTATCGACTTCGGAATTTCACCGCCGGGCAAAAACGGCGAGTGCAACAGTCGCCATCGTCGACGTCGTCTTCGTCGCAGCTCGGTCGCAGCGCGGAGAAGGGAAACGGTCGCGGGTGCATTTCACTGCAGCTCGGCCGTCGCACCGGCCTTCGGACGATGTTTCTATTACGTGGCGTAACACAGTCTCATCTAAGCAAAACGAGCAATCGTTAATTAATCGCAGAAAACGAACGCGGAGATAATGGGGCGGTGGTGGGACGATAAAAACGGAGAGATCTCATGCAATTATGAGGTAAAAGGAGAGAAAAAGGTCGTGCAGGAAACGAGTCGAGTTTCGTTTAC
Organism: Odontomachus brunneus; assembly: GCF_010583005.1. Classification (NCBI taxonomy): domain Eukaryota; kingdom Metazoa; phylum Arthropoda; class Insecta; order Hymenoptera; family Formicidae; genus Odontomachus; species Odontomachus brunneus. Next base: position 1,472,747 of record NW_022639475.1, read on the forward strand.
TCCCCGGGGCAGAATTCTCGCCTCTTTGCCTTCAAAGTCGCTCCCGTCCTGTAAGAGAGCAGGGAGAAAGAGACAGAGAGACAGAGAGATAAATTTATTATGCATTCTGGGGAAATTTCTCTCTATGGAGAACTAACAGATAAGAAGATATTAGTATACAAAGTATTAATTAGAATATTAAAGTGTTAAAGCATTAAAATATGATATTAGTACAAAGCATACGAGAGAAAAATGAATACATAAGTTAACACATTCCGTTTGTCATTGTAGAATTATAATCCGTTTCATTAATTTTCAATAGCAGAGAGATCGCGATACTTCTATCACAATGAATATCCAATGAATAATGTTCTCAATGAATATTCAATATGTTCGATATCCAATAGGAAAATCTGTCTTGAAATTATTTTTATTTTAAAAGTCAATTATTTTTATAATTAAAAGTCAATTCTCTCCTATAATGTTGCAGACTCCTATAGTGTTGCAAAACTCTTCGAAGAAAAAGGTGCTGCGACTTTCTTGCCACTGACCATACGACAAATTAAACGCACTGTTTAAATACAAATTAACACATTAATAAAAATTGAATGCAACTAGTAGGTTATATTAATATCATTTAGATGTATTAATTATATGCATCTTACAAAATTGCATGCCTTCACGTATTTCTGATATCATTTCTAATTGTATGGTCATTCGAATTTATTCGAGCTTTGAAACAATCAATAGAATTGGACGGTCGTCGTATCGAGCTTTAATTGCCAGAAGCGGCCTTTCAACGAGGTGGGAGGCAACGATAAAGAGGGAGAGAGGGAAGAGAGTGATAGAGAAATAGAGAGACAGACAGAGACAGAGGTGTTTATTGGCATCTCGGGATATGTTCGCTCAAACGCATATATTAGCATACAATACATAGTAGCCATACAAATGTGTGTGGCATGCAAAAAAGAAATAGACAATACATATAGATCAAAATTTAAAATAAAAAGAAGAAAGAAAAAAATTGCTATATACATACCACACGTGAAAGTAAGTTAAAACATATATACAAGAAAAAAGAGAAATAAAATGAACATAAAAAATAGAAAAGGAGAAGTACATACGGCAAAAGTGATTTACAAAAATAATTTTCGCGTAGCTGAGGGAGAGAGAGAGGAAGGGAGGAGAGGGGGAGAGAGAGAGAGAGAGAGAGAGGAAGATGCAGCGAGATGCACGCGAGCCATACGTACCTCGGGGCCGCGCGCATCGGCGACGGCTGCGGCGCATGGCGCGAGAGCTCGCGCACGTGCCGCGTGCATTCTGCTCTCCGGATACACGCGTGGCATTACGTCTGCGCCAGACGTGTCGTGCGCGGCCGGCCTCGGCGTGTCTCCGTCGTGCTAATCTCGCGGGTTTTAACGCGGCTGCGTGACGCGCGCACACGTCCGACTCTTCGCAGCCGGAGAGCGCTAAGATGTGCTCCTCACGGGTGCAGCCACGACGACGCTCCGGGTCGGGCGCTCCTCCTTAGCTCGTCGAGACGAGAGAGAGAGAGAGAGAGAGAGAGAGAGAGAGAGAGTCCGCGAAGCGCGCATCGATCCTAATCGCGAATACGACCTCGATAATTCGCGGCTCCGATCAATTTCGGAATTTGCTCGTTAACAAAGAACAGTCAGCGAGATGCTGAGAGGAAAGGAGCGCCACGGCGACGATGGATTCCTTTCCTCATCGTAATTTTCTGGGACGCGATCTGGCGTGACGATACAATTAAAATAGAAGCTAGTCGTGCTCGCGGATAAGAAAGAAGTTGAGTTAATTATCCGGTTCGGCCGACTGGCGCGATTACGAGAAATTGCGACGCGACGGCATGGCATGGGGAAAAAATGCACAACATAAAGGCGCGTCACGTGAGGATGATGGACCCGCCGTGCGGGACGAGAAGGTGACGTCGCACGAGCGCGAGGCGCGAACGACGAGCGGTACGAACGCCGGCGGAAAAATTGCACAAAAGCGGATTTATGCACGCTCGATCAGCACCGCGAAACGTGAAGCGACGTCGGCGAGGGAGCGAGTTTTTGTCGCGGGCGCGTCAGGAACGAACTGCAAAACCGAAAGTGAAAGCGATCTTGCAACAAGAACGAGAGAACACCGTTCCGCGGCGAACGAGCGGACGAGCGAATGAGCGACGGTTTTTGTCCGGACGTAGCATCATCATCATCATCATCATCACTGGGGAGGAGACGGGTAGGGGGGTGGAACAGAGGAGAGGAGGGTAAACTACCCCCGTTGGGTAGTTTCGCGGCTTCTGAAAGTCGCGAGAGACCTCTCCCTCTTTCGTTCGTTCGCGCAAGCCGCAATACCAATCTGTGTAATGACATAATTGCGAGGCATTTTCCGCATAACTCACACGTGGCGGTCGTGAAGTCGAATCAAATTTTAGCGACGGTTTCTTGCCGATGATATCGCGCTCAATTCTCTCTCTCTCTCTCTCTCTCTCTCTCTCTCTCTCTCTCTCTCTCTCTCTGTCTGCTTCTCACCCTCTCTTCGCGCTCTTTCTCTCGCTCTCGGTGGAAATCTCGTCGGAGTAGTTCTTCGTCCAGGTATTATCCGATTCACTCTTCTTTCGCCACGGACGATTCATGATTGTCGGCGAGGGGAAGCGTGCAAATTCGCCTTAATGGGTCCGATGCGCTCGCGAACCGGACCGTCTCGAATCGGCTGGATATCAATTAAGTAATTTGTCGGGGCCCCTCGCGAGCGCTGCGTGCCGATGATCGATGATGCTCGCCGCTCAAGGTCGCGAGGTGAGTTCAAGGCCGATCGTTTTCTCGCGCGCGAGGAAAACGAGCGAGCGAGCGAGCGGGCGGGCGGGCAGGTGCGAGCGCGCGCGACCTGTGCGTGCCAGGTGAGAATTATAAGATTTAAGCCGTTCGTCCGCGGCGGGTCCCGCGCGGGGAAGTCGCGGCTTAATTACGCGGAATGTGTAATTTCCCGGGATATTTTTCGTCGCCGTAATCGCGTGCGCGACGAGATAACAAAGTTCCGCGAGTCGCGTGATTTTTCGCAACATAATTGCGCGCAGAGGAGTCGGTCTCTCCCGCCTCGTGTATGCTAGGATGATCATTTTGCGTTGCGTATGAGAAATCACGATGGACTCGGCATCGTAGGACAGATGAAACGACGAAACCACGGACTATTGTTGGCATTAACACATCGTTGGCCGGCATTGTTTGTCTTCAGCATTGCACTGAGAAAAAAACGTCTGTAATTATAATCATATAGAGAAATAATTACTATAAATTATGGTCAAGGAAACTATACTTTTCTTTTAATCTAAATTCTACTATCGATTCGCGAATCGCTTGACGGAACTAATAATAATAAAATTGTATAATGCCCAAGTGTAGCGATCTCTCCCCTCTCTCTCTCTTTCTTTCTCGACACGTGGAGCCTTATTCACGTCAAGTACTCATTCGCGTCATATTGTACAATCTGTACAGATCAAGCATAGACGTCTCGCTCTCGCGCTATAGAATCGTTCCGATGAATCTCGCATCTACACCGCCTCTTCAACGTCTCAGACCTTCCGTCAGCATCTCTCTCTTTCTCTCTCTCGCTCTTTCGCTCTCTATATGTATACGAAGATGCAGGGTCGATTGCGGTACACGCGATCATCCTCCCCCGCGCGCGCACGAGCATTTTTACACGACGCGGGGCGCAACAATCGTAGTCGAGCTATCGCACACGTTCGATCTAATGGACAGCCGGAGGCTGCTTCGATGGTCGAACGGAGTACGCGTCTTCCCTGAGACGCGCAGGCTCTTCCTTTTATCCCGCCACTCTCTTCGACTCTTCCCTCCTCTCTGTAATATCTGCCCATTGTCTCGCTTTGCCTACAATGGGAAGAGTTTGCGGTACTTCGCGTGGAAAAGAAGCGCGTTATCGTAACTCGCGGGCTTTTAACCCCCTCCCCTTTCTGCCCCGTGAGTCGGAGGATAATGCGCTCAGCAGGATGTTCGACGATCCGCTAGCTCCTTGCACACACCCCGCTCGAATTACGGTGCTTCTCATACGGGAGATGCGAAAATGGAAGCAAGAAATAAAGTATTGATAATAAATTTTGCATTCGCTGTTGTAATGTGGCAGTCTCGCGGTTCAGAGTTAATGCCGTATAGTTAATAAGATCTAATTTTTAATAGAATCTAAGTTTTCCCAATATTTTTTTTGACCTCATTTTACGTTCGAGTGAAATGAAAATAAAATTTGTTGACTTTCCAAATCATTTTATTATTTAGTAAAAATGTGTGCTTGAAGTATTTTAAAAATATTTTATTTTTTACTTTATACATTTTTTATTTTATGAAATTCAATTTTTATTAAGTAATGTCTTCAACATTGTACATTAATTATTGTATTCTCAGTGGAACAAAAAGTAAAAAATAAAATATTTTTAAAATACTTTAAGCACATTTTTACTAAATAATAAAATTATTTGGAAATTATTTGGAAAGAAAAATTGAATTTTATTAAGTAATGTCTTCAACATACAATAAGGAATGAAATTCCCAGTTTAAGACAATAAAAATCGATTTGTCAGAAGTGGGATTCGAACCCACGCCCTCAGAGAGGACCAGAAAGCCCCGTACTCGGTCTCGAACCGAGAAGGTATGAAAACCTTGAGTCTGGCGCCTTAGACCGCTCGGCCATTCTGACACTTCGAAATTACCGATTAAGAAAAAGCATGAATTTCTATAGTATTTCTATTTCGATCTTACATAGAGAATCTATGTCAAGGACAAAAATAGACAATATTCCTAATTGATATCGTAGTATAATGACCAATTTTATGACAAATTTGAGCATTCTAATTGGAATTTATGCTGGGAAAATCTTAGGACATTTCTATCTGGGTGTTGTTGTATTATTGTATTAATTGCGCGCGATTGACGGACGAAAGATTAATGGCGAAGACACGTCTATCAATTTTATCGCTCTTCGTATTTCCTCGTGTCACGTGACTTAAGTGAAACGCGTTTCTAGAGCTGGAGGAAGAGTCGCGCGCGCGAGAGGTAGCTGGAAAGCCAGCCGTGAATGATAGTAATGCACGCACGCATGATCGTAATAACATTTGCAACACACTGCAAGTCTGTTACGTCGCGAAACTCGTGAAAGAAAGGACGCGAGCACCGGGAAGAAGAAGTGGAGGAGGAGGTGGAAGTGGTGGCGATGGTTGTGGAAGAGGATGAAGGGGAGGTAATGGAACAATGACTAAGGCATCGCTTAGGCTGCGACTTCCGTCGCAGATTGGAGCCGTATTTCTTGGCTCCGCCGGTTATTGACATAATTGTCCGTTGATATGCAGTAATTCTATTCGTGTGCTCGTGTCGCGGAGGAGTTGCGAAGGAAATCGATTGAGCTCCTTCTTGATAGATCGCCGCGAGTGTCTAAGCGCGCGTTTACCGTCGTCTCACTGTGCAGCACATTGAGCTTCAATAAAGCCTTAACGAATAATATTTACCACGCCGAAACACACTAGTTTTTCGAATGACTGTATCTAGATATAATAGATACGGTATAATAAGATATGTGGGTGTAATACACACTGAAAGACATAGTCAACCTTTCTGAATTTTTCTAACTATCGTTAGAAAGATATAGATCTCATCATACAATTGACCATAGTTTAAGAATAATCCAATTTATGAAGTTATGATTTTTTAGTTTTTATCTTATTGATAAGAATAGTCCATATATGTCTTTCTACATAAAACAAAAAAGATCCAAGCCTTAAAATTAATTAAAGGGCGTCTAAAAAAGCATTAATTAATTAAAAAGCAGTTTTATTTTCTACTAGTTATCCTACTTTTTACCATTCACGTCCTTTTCATCCATTTTTACAAGATCTTTTTTACAAGACCTTTTTAAACCTGTCAATGAATACCCTTAAAGAGAAGACACACGAGACGAAGCACGAGATAGGTATTTCACTTACAACATACGGCTCTTCAATACACATACGGCGTTCCCGTACGACGTGTACACGTGGCCTGGAATTTAATTTTATTTAAATATAACAGCGCGCGCGAAGAGCACACGTTATGCAAATGGCCCGATTTTCTCCGGTGCGGAATAATTGGGGCCTTCTCGGGGAAAGCTCGAAGAAGAAGAAGATGACGAAGAAGACGGCCGAGCGAGCGGTCGCTCGTCGTGACGAAAGAGCCGCGCGGCCCGAGGAATTTCTATCACGTGTGAACATTACGAGCGGTTGAATCAGGAAGCTTGTTCGCAGTAATATAATCGTAATAACGCGTGCTGGACGACGACAACGGTGTCGCAACACGGCTGGGAAATGCACTGGGAACGAGAAGACGATGACAACGATGGGTATCCCGAGGCTAACTCATCAGACCCTATTACGCATTGCCCTGCATAGAAAACTTCCTAGGATCCAGACTAATTTCCCAAAATAATTTTGGGTTCTGATTAGAGACGCAATGTTTCAAATATATGCGACTCTAAGTGAGGAGACTTAAGGTTTCCCCAATACTCTTTCTGCTCTTCATTTTACGTTAGAATTGAATAAAACATGTTGACTTTCCAAATACTCGCGTTATTCAGTAAAATACTCAAAGTATTTTACAAATATTCTACTTTTTTATTTTTTATTCTATGGACTACAATAGCTGGTGTAAAAATGAGAGTCTATGTTGGATACCATAAAAGTATATCGACATTACCGACATTACTGAGAAAAAAAGCGCGAGTTCTTATAATATTCCCTGTTTTGATTCTGAGAGCCCATGTTTGAAATTCTTAATTGATGTCGCGTAGCGCAACAAACAATATTGGGGCAAATTTGGAAATTTTAATAGAAACCTATGCTGCATCTGGACAAATTTTGCACGCAAAGAAAAGATTTTACTGCCGCAGCTGATCATGGTTTGCAAATGTATTTGTCGCTGTGACTAAGAATTTGCTGCTGTGACGAAAACTTTTGCTGCTAGCGGCAGCTACTGCATTAATTTCATGGCTAAATATATGCTGGCAGCTGCATTTTTAGGTATCTGTATATTACAACGAAATTTAGCTACTGCACACAGCTTCTTGTTGCTGCAGTTAGCTCTTTTTTTCCGTGTGGGAAATTCCTATGCGAGAAAACAACGACAACGATGATGATGGACATCCCGAGGGCAACTCATCAGATCCCATTACGCATTACGCATTGGACACGTGTGCTCGCGCCGCTTTTCAAACGCAATATCGCCCGTCTTCCTTCTTTCCACCTTCCCTTCTCGCCCTCCACCCCCCCCCCC
>NW_022639475.1:1480118-1513431 GCF_010583005.1 Odontomachus brunneus
CCCCCCCCCCCCCCCCCGGATGTTTGATATCCACCTGCATCATGCGTGCTATCTCTATCGATCGCGATCGCCAGCAAGAAAGCCCGCGAAGAAACGCGCCAGAGTGATCAAAGGACGAAGGCCGCGAAGAACGGGAGTCGTCGTCGCTCTAATCGTCATTAGAACGATGAGCGCACAGTCTTAATAGTAAATTGAGCCGTTGAGGGGTGGAAAATTGCAACGAAGCGTAACTTCGTGTAAGCTCGCGAGACTCGTGGCTTTAGACAAGAATTCGATCGACGGAATCGATTCTCTTGAGTAACACGTTGTTTTTCAACGCCAGCCATTTCTTCCTGCTGTTCTAACAAAAAAGTAGAAGTATGCGTGATTAACATCGGCAAACGTTATAATTACGTCTGCTATAAAGATCCGCTGACTATAATTATTTCACCGCACAGTTCCAATTATAAATGCAAAAAACACGGTTTCTTCAACATATACTTGTCAGCTCATGTTATTGACGATGTTGAACAATAAATCGAATAAACTTTTTTTTGACTAAGATAATCGGCAAATCGATAATCAAAATCGTCATAATCACAAATAGCTTAATCGATAGATGAAATTAATTATTAATCAATCAGTTTGATCACTTTTATCTATCAATGATGTTATTTGTGATTTTATTTGAAGCAAGCGTCGTTTAAACTGATCAAAAAGTAGTCGATAACCAAAATCCCTAGCCAGTTACTGATCAAAAAGTGATCGTTCTTTTTATTTAGGAAATTAACAAAGACGCGGCAGTATCACAGTGCCGGTTATTGCGAGAGAAAAATGTTTGGTAGATCACATAAATATAATCATAGAGAAATAATTATCATAAATTATGGTAAAAAAATAAATTTTGTAGTCAATTCTACTTACACAACACAACGTCTAAAATCGGAATATAAGACGTCTTAAAGACGTCTTATGTCCCGATTTTAAACGTTGCGTTGTGTGGATACTATAATATTAATGATAATAACACTGTTCGGCAAAAATCGAACTTTTTTTCGTGACACGAGTGCGAATAGTGATTTCCGATATATTTTTGCCTGATGAATACGAATCCGTCGTTCAAATTTGGCCATCACGTCACAATTTTGAGAAAAATGGAGTAAGATACAAGATAAGAAGATTCCCGCATTCGGCATTTTGGCTTCTTTGACGCCATTTTTCTCAAAATTGTGACGTGATAGCCAAATTTGGACGACGGATTCGTGTTCAGCAGGTAAAAATACATCGGAAATGACTATTCGTACTCGTGTCACAAAAATTTGTCGAACAGTGTAATCTTACGTGCACGTTATTGTTACTATTCTCGTGTTGGAACGTGCATGGTTAGCATATGGTTAGCAGAATATAACAAAAAATAACTATAATTTCAGTTAGATCAATACGATTTTTCTTCTCAGTGCACACTAATAGCTTGTGACTCCCCATGCCATTCAACGTGTCAAGATATCCGATTAGACACGCGGACACACGGAAAGAAAAGATTTGCTAATATATGGACAACTAAAATTATTAACTACAGGAGCAAATTTTCTTGTTCTCATACATTGTTAAATCCGTAGTGTCAAATTATATTCAATTTGAGTTATTTTTAACCATTCCTATAAGTCGCCACTGCTCCTACTAAATATATCGTTGATTTAACTAATGTAATGGAGTTAAATAATTTAACTTAAGAAATGTATTAAATTTGACTAAAATTTAGTTTATTTTTTATTATGTGCACGTTAATGTAACCTTTGTTTTAGTAAAAAATGACTTAATATTGTTTTAAATGGGCTAATTAGATGTGGTTATTTTTTTAAACACATGTTTTGTGTTAAAATAGTAAATTTTGACACACATGATGGTTAAAAATAACTAAATATTATTTAACTCAAGAAATTGGTTTAAATTTGACCTTCCAATATTTAACAGTGTAGCAAAGTTATTTAGTTGTAATAACTAAAAGATTTACTAATACATATATTAGCAAATCATTTAGCTATCACAACTAAATAGCTTTGCTATGAAAGCAAGAAAATTTGCTCTTGTAGTTAATAATTTTAGTTGTCCATATATTAGCAAATCTTTTTTTTCCGTGCAGTTCAGCCTTCGGCTTTAATTTTCGTTTTCGTGCGGAAGCGTATCGAGCATCGGAGTGAATAGATCGCGCAGAGATTATTGCGGACTATCGCGCTTTCGAGCACAATCACATTGAGAGGGAGGGGAGAGAGGGGAGGTATTCAACAGGGTGCGATAAGAGGAGAGCGTGCGACAATTAGAGCGGAATGCGGACCGATAAAGTATGCGATGAGCGACAAAAATGCCTGGCCAGTTTTCTCTGGTCTCTCCAAAGACCGATATGGGGCGAAAGTCCAGGAAAACACCTTGGCTCGTCGTTCGGTCGCCACCAACGTTAGGAGTCGTTGAGCCGTGCGAACTCGGGAACGAGTTATTAGTTTGCGAAAACAGCCAATATAGATACCGTCGCCGATTCTCCTCGATTTTGAGACGCTTACGTCTATATCCTTGATACGACGTTATCGATCATTTTTCCCCCTAACTCGCGAACGCGTGAAAAATGCAAAGTTTCTTAAATATAAGTATTTTATTCTTAAATATGAATTTGAAACAATGACTATTAATACGGGCTTCAGTGTTGGTATAGTGTAACCTAACCCTAACGAATCTCTCAAGTATAATATTCCTTCTGTAGTCCACAACAGGGAAGTAGAAAAATTCTTTGAATTTCTTGGATTGGGGCAACTATATAGGTGTTCCAGACTTTCTTTTGCAATTTTCGTGAGAACGTAGAACAGATTGAGATGAACATAAAAGTCCCTTATCGTTTTGCGATATTTGAAGTAAATCTCGAAATATTAATTAAAGAAGATTGGTGAATTCCAATCCGTTCTACGTTGCCATAAAAATTGCGGACGAGAGTCTGGGACGCTCTATATATGAGGATATATAATTTAACATTACACATCATAAAAACTGCGGCTGTGAGAACTGTATGAATAGGCATATAACAGCAGCAACTTTTAATGCAATATCTATTGAACTTGAAATCATATAAATTTTCTTTCTAGCCGCAGAGAAAATATGCATGGCAACCATAGCAGTTTTCTCCGTGTGCTACGCTTCTAGCGAAATTTACTGCGTTCCTTAGCAAGATAGACCTCACTGACAGTTTATTCGTGGAAAATATAATAAAATTGTAGGGGAGGATTTGTATGATAGAAAAACTATAACATTTCCTTCGTGTAGGGAAAAGTGACATGATCGCAAATATTCTGGGCGAAAATAACAATCGCGAATTTCATCGCGATCACTCTGTTCAATAACCCACGTGGAGAAAAATAATTTGCTGAGCCAGCAAATTTTCTGCTGATCTAGCAAAATCTTTTCGTTATTATATAGACAGCAAAAAGATTTGTTAAGAGTACAAATCATTATTTGCTGGATACAATTTGCTCAATCTACAAATTATTTTGCTATAAGAACCATGATGGATTTATACAAGCAGTTGCAGTTTTGCTCCGATAGCAAATAAATTTACTAAGGATACATTATTTTGCATCAATAACAAATTAACGTGATTCTTAGGACAAATACACTCCGGGATAGAACAAATTTGTTCTATCCCGGCAACGAAACTATTTCTGCTCTGACAACAAATAATTTGCAAAATTAGTTACGTCGACTAAATTTTCTTGATGTTACTACGAATATGCAGTGGCAACGATTTTGCTAAAAAAGCAAAATTATTTTTCTCCGTGCATGCTCCTTCACTGAGAGAAAAATGTATGATATTTGGAACTATAATGGCATAGTAAGAAGATTATAGTTAGGAATATCTTTTTTATAGTAAATGTCACCATAATGTTTGTAATATTTACAATATAAGCATAGTATAACTGACTCATGTAAAACTTTTACCAAGAATTATAATTATTTTAAATAAAAAACATAGTAAGGTAGCAAATATTAAATGGTAAGAGAAATTAACTATTTTATATAGTCAATACAATTGGAATATTTGGAAAATATGGGTACATGTAACTATATTCCCAAAGCGTGCTTTACTATACATATAGAATAATAAGATGGCGACTATAAATGTGTGTTCATTCTGCTATATCTTCGTGTTTAGATGGACTATAAATATATGTTTGAAGCCAAAACGAACTATAAAATATAGTGAGATTATAGTTATTCCAACTATTTTTTTCTCTCAGTGTTGTACCGCGGCCTTTCGGCTGCGCCGACTGTTCGCTTTCGGCGATTTCGTTGCTTCCGTCCGGTGGAATTGCGCGGAAGAACGGGCCTCAAAGCGACCTGCGGGCTCTCGTCTGTCACGAAAATACCGTCGACCAAGGGACAGTCTTCGTAGGCCGAGCGATCCGTGAAGCAGCGCACTCCAAAATGCGCTCCACTTTGCACTCCGGCTGCACATACGCTCCGGTGTGTACGCATATATATATATGCATATACATATAACAGCCGGGCTTTAAAGAGCCGGAGGAAATTCCCCCTCCGATAAGATAACGCGCACGGTACAGCAGCGATCGTCACTCGCAGTAGCGACGGCTTTATCGAAATTTCTTTTTTCTTCCACTTTTTCTCTCTTAATGCACTCGATCGCCGTTTTATGCGGTCGCGATTCCCGGAATTGTTTTCTCACGCGCGCAGAAAGAACCGTTCGCGCCAGATCTTCGCGAAATGTTCCGGCGTCGGGAATCTGTCACCTGCGCAGCGTTCCAAAAATACCGCGCTACCGTTTATTGCGAGTGTCGAGCTGAGATCTTTTTTCCCCTCTTTTTTGGATTTTTAAAGAAGTAATCGTTTCGCATGAAATTGAATTCGAAGAAGCGCGCAACACATTTTTTCCTTTTTTTCTCGTTTTTACTTCAACACGTCCGCCATCAGCGTCACACATGTGTGACACACCGATCTCTCATTTAAAGTTTATCTTTACCCAAAATTTGCAATTTTGTTTGACATGTTATTGCCCAAGTAGAACAGAAAATCACGATGACGTCACAATAAAGAGAAAGTGATCGAATCGTGAATGAAAAGTGAGTTGTTTTAATTTTCTCGTTTTTGTGTCATTTTGACGTCATCGCGATTTTTTTGTTCTGCCCGGCACCAACATCACCTGTGTATGTGTGTGACAACGACATTTTTCTTCGCATATCTGAATATAAACAAACCAAGTCTGTTTTACACAATTACGTGAAAACAAATGCAATGTGGTGTGTGGGGAGAATTTCCCCGGGACAAACCGTGAACAGCGAAACGTGTTAATTTCATGCTTGTCATCGGCGATCGTGTAGACACGCGGTGAGTCACAATCGTAAAACGCCGTCGTTTTCCGATTATTTTCGGTTTATAGCGTCGGTTTCAGGAGAAGTCGGTGTGTGTCACATGTGTCCACTTTTAATGACGAGACGCAACAGCGGCTGTTGTCTCAACGGTGTATCGATCCTCCGTTGCGTTTTTCGTGCTCTTTGCAACCGGCCGCCATATGTCATACGCACACACGGTGCAATACACGCGGCATTGTTTTACGTGTGTAAAGGCTGAAGGTAAGCGAGCTGTGACAGTGGTTCTCACCGTGTGCATGTCGTTTCGCGTCGGAGCGACGACGATTATCGCGCCTCGGGCGCTCCCGAGCGTTGTTGGCAGTGAAAAAAAGAGACAAAAAAGAGACGCAAAGGGAAACGTGGTGAACACGTGTGGAAAGAGGCAGGGAAAAAAGCAGACAGGACCCGAGAGCTCTTTTGTAATCATTTGTGAAAGTGGAAAATGCGAACGCTCGGTCGGACTTTCGTCGACGACTTTTACTACGGAATCTCTTTGGCTCGTTAACTCCGTGAACGTAACCTCCCTGCACGTGGAAGTAACCGAACACAACGGCGGCGGGGATACAACAACACGAGCGTCTGTTGACATGCTCCGACCGTCAACGGGTTGTCGGCCGAAAGATCACGTGCGGCAGATGCGCGTAAAAGGACCGAAGTGGGCTTTATCTTTCGCGAGCACCTGCCCCGTACTCGCCACTTAAACGCACCTTACACCCACATCCGAGGACGAATCGCTTGAATTTTCGTCGTGACTTCGAGCATCAAGTTCCCAGTTCACTTCGAGGTACGCGGCTGATCTCTCGAGTTTCACAGGTACTTTCAATCCATTGATCGCCGCGATGATATCCGTCGATTGTTTGGTATTTGCGAGAGGAAAGTACCTAAGAAACAGTAAACATTTCTCTAGTGAGTGCTAATAACATATTTAGTTAATGCTGTAATTCTAAACAAACATACGAATAAATCGTAAAGTCGTAGCTTACGTATCAATCGTCTATTCATAAGTTCTCGAGTCTTACGAGAACAAGTTACGAGCTTTACGATTTTATTTAGAATTGCAGTATAAATTTAAATTTCTTTATTTGACAAAACAATTGCTTTTATGAAGAACTACCCAGTGAGAACAACAAATTGCGATGACGTCAAAATGACGACAAAATTCACTTCTCTATCACGATTCGATTATTTTCTCGTTATTTTGACATCATAGTGATTTTCAAGTTTATCAATAAAACTATTTAAAAAACATAATAAATTTCGTTAGAAACATAGCAAATTTTTTAATAAAAACAGCACATATAAAATGAAAAAATAGTCTGCAAGAATGTCGATCTGCTCCTACGGTTACAAAGTTCTACGGTAATTTTTACTCTAAAAGTTTCCTCCCGTGCTTTTACGTTTTTTCTTATTCCCTGTTAATTTCTTGCTTTCTGTTATCTTTTTGTTAAAGCAAAAAATACATTGACGTTGAAGATGACTGTGATCTTGGTGAGGTTGACTATTCTTCCCCTCATAGTGGTGGTCATCATCGGTGATGACTGTCATGGCATTCAACGTGTTAAACGCGCACGAAACGACTCAAGTTGTTTGGAAGAATCAGTACTAATAACGTCGACGTCGAAGGTGATGTCCACGTTCGATTGTTCGCCTTCAGCACGAACGAAGTATCGACACTTCGATAGCGTCGACGGTGGGATACTTGGGATACTATGGGTCGGCAGTATTTATACCCGCGGCGTACGCGTAAACCTCGTTTACGATCTGCCGCGAGGGAACTAATGGAGGTAATAAGTAATTAAGCATCGCGCAAAAATCTCCCATCGCGCCGCACGGAGCGGTCGCGGAGCCGGCGTTTATTCGTTGAAAAACGGCGAGAGATCGGTTTATCCCGCGCGCGTTCTTATTAAACGTCCGAGGAGAATTGCAATTGACTGTAATTGCCCGCGAGTCTTCTGAATCATTAACGAATCCTTGAAATGAAATTTCCGATATTATCAAAAAGAAAAATTTGTTCAATGGAAATTGATTGCGTGAATGAACTAATGGAACAAAGAAATGAAAGCGTTATTTTAAAGAAATGGAAAAAACAACGCTCTATATATGGGCAGAGAGAATATTATAATTTTTTTTTCATATAAATTTCAATTTTACTATGTCCTTAATAATGCAGGAATAGATTGTCAATAATCCACATAGAACATTTCTTAGTATCTATTTGGAATGCAATTCAATTTGCCAAAATAATTATAGGTTGATAACAAGAGTTATGATTCTGGTTAAAGGTATAATGTTTTAAAGTGGAGAAATCCAAAGTTTTCCCAATATTTCTTCTAGTCATCCTTCTTTCATATATCTTTATTTTATTTCTTTATCTCATTCGATAACCAAACTTTTCCTCTTCAATTTTTTGTAACCTTTTCTTCCTTTATCTTTTATCTCTGCTTCTGTCTTCTATTACATATTTCTCCTATCGATAATTTCCTCTGCATTACCATACGAATTTAAACTTGCCTGCATTATCTATACTACTCTGACTACTCGTTCCTCATGACGCCATAATTTCTATTACCTATACATTTTTTCCGCCCTGAATCCTGCTTTCTTGCCTTGTTTGACTTTCACTTATATACTATCTATTCCTTTATAATTTCCCCTATCTGATCCCTTGTACTTAACTCAATACACTAAAATTATTCCAAACTCACTTTACCAAGCATTTCAATTCACTTTACTCACACTTGCATACCATCTAACTAATAAGTAAATCTATCCAAAAGTTACACTTTGATTTCTTTCTAATTTGACACAAATGTAAAAGTACAAAAATATTTAGGTTATATTTTTTCATTTTGGTTGTTTATATCTTTTTAATGTTCTTACTTTTATCATCAAATGCAACAAAAATGCATAAGAAATAAAATTTAATACAAGATATAGTTAAATAACTTTAACAAAATTGGCATAGCTGAGACACGAATCATTCTAAATTTCTTTAGTCGAGATTCCAACCAAAATATTTCAAATCTGTGCTAGATTAATCAAAAATAGTTCGAATCTCGGCTAAACCGAGAAATTTGTGTAAATAATTTTTTTTAATTTTTTACATGTTTTGTTTAAATATTTTATTATTTATACAAATAATTTTACACATTTTACTTCATATTCATAATTAACAAACCAGAAACGCCTATATCTTTGTATTCAATTTTATTTTTTATGTATTTTTATTGTACTTGTTGACGATAGAAGTGAGAATATTAAAAAGCTATAAACTGCCCGTGAAACTCAAAGTGGGTCAAAATGAAAAAATATGACTTAAATATTTTTTGTACGTCTACATTTGTGCCAAATTAGAAAGAAATCGGAATGTAACTTTTGGGTATGTCTACTTGTAAGTCCGAGTTCCTATAGTATTACTGTTTCAATTTTAATCAGAGAATCTATATTTAGGACAAGAATGGGGAATTCCCAATTGATATCGTAGTGCGATAATTTTGGGACAAGTTTGAGCATTCTAATCAAAATCTATGTATCTGGGGAAATCTTGGGAAATTTCTATGCTGAAATGTTGCGGAAAAGTTTATGTTATTAAGGAACATTGCAATCTTTTAGTAGCACATTTCAATTCCTAAAATATTCATAGCACATGTGAAAGGAAAAAGTAGCCAATTATTGTATCGATATATTTCTCAGTTGCAAGAGCAAATCTATAGCAATTTTTACTATAAAATTCTCACCGTGTAGTTCCGCGCAAGTTCCGTGAAAGTTATCACAAAGTCGGGGAAGTCAGTGACTCGGGATCCTCTTGCGAGACTCCTTACCTTTGCGGTCCCACGAGATCGACATCGCGCGGAATGCACTACGATAAGAACAAGAAGGTAGTCGGACACCGTGTGATAAGGAACGATGACGTAATCATCGCGACAGGACGTTCGTGTCTACGTAAAACCGGAATTTCGCGTCCGTCCGACCGACCGACCGACCGACCGGCCGGCCAGCTGAAGGTATTTATTAACGTCGGCAATAACACAATAGTCGTTTCCTCGGATAATTCTCGCATTCCCGTCACAAAACAGCAGACATTTGCGCGTTACACCGCTACAATAATGCGCGGTTTTTTTCCACGAAGAGAGCGGGTTTACTGAAGAGAGAATCGCGACGTCTCGAACCGCGACTTTGTAGTCGCCCTCGATATCCTTCGATAGCGTTGTCGCACGTGAAACGCCATGCGCTCGTGCTCATCGCAAATTTCTCTGTATTTTCGTCACGCATTCCGTACATTTGCTGAACGGACTCTTCCATTAATTTTCGTACGCTAAGTTTCAGTACAGGCTTACACTGAGAAAGAAATATTTGTAATTGTGATCATATAGATAAATAATTACTGTATATTATCATCAAAAAAGCCACTTTTGTTAATAAAATTCTAATGTTAATGGTAATAATCTTATGTTAATGTTAATTATCTTATGTTAATAATGTTAATGGTAATATCTTATAATGGTAATAATATAATGTTAATGGTAATAATTTTATATGCATGTTACTATTTTTGTGTTAGGACAAGCAAAAAATATGGTTGAGGTTAAAAATAATTTTAGTTAGATCAACAATTTTTTCTCTCAGTGTAACGTAATACAGTCTTAACGATGTTTTATTAGATCAGAACTTATTTTCGTGTTAGGACAAGCAAAAAATATGGTTGAGGTTAAGAATAATTTTAGTTAGATCAACCATTTTTTTCTCTCAGTGTAACATAATACAGTCTTAACGATGTTTTATTAGATCAGAACTTAATGTGATTTAATTTATTAGGATTAATTTTTTCTTCTTTTAGTGCAATGTCCATGCACGGGAAAAATATAGTAAAAATTATTTTAAAATTATATTTCCTTTGACTATGTTTTTCTTTTTTGTGAAATAAAACCATAAATGAAATTGTAGTATATAAATTACTGCAGAAATAGTAAATTTGACATTCTCTATCTAATATACACGATATATAAAAGGCACTCGAGTAATTACAATATATAACTTTGCAGTGAAAGATCAAACGTGTTCAACGTTTTTAAACAAATATATCGTAATTTCGGTCGTAACTCCGTATGGTCCAAGATGACAGAAATTTTGTTGGAATTTTTACTACGATATTTTCTCCGTGATTTGCCCCTCATCGTCGTGCTAATCCTGCAACCAAATGTCTTTTCGCTGGAACAGCTCGATCTGAATATCACGATCGCGTACTTTGTCACGACTTTGTCACGAATGGCGGAAGCAGGCGTGCGGGCGCGATCGATCGTGATTCAGTAGTTCACCTTCGTCCCGTTATCGTTATCGTACGCTCACGATAACGAACGGGGTCTGTCAGTACAACGTTCCCTTTCGCGCGAACCGGATGTCGTTGACAGCGAATACCGTTGACGCCAGTGGGAACAACGTCGTCATCCTCGTCGATACCGTGTCGGTTCGATTTAATTGGAGTCTCGGCAACGCGACCAAAGTGACCTGCAGCCTATTAAGCGAGCGGCCGATCCGCGGTTTACGTCAGCTCTTATAAACTCGTCGCGCCATTAATCCGACAGACGGAAAATTAGGAGGATTCAGGGGAGGTTCAGGAAAGATTCTGGTTTAAACAACCGAAAAGTAGGTTTTTATGAATTTCTTTCAAAGAAATAAAGATATCAATATTGGGTTTCAACCATACTGTTCACCATTGCCTAAAAAATACATTCTTTTTATTTAAAAAGATGGAAATTTTGTCCAGGTTTTTGTACTACGTCGCCGAACGCCTTTAACTGGTAGACAACATTAAGGCTCGTTTAACGATCTGAAACAAATGAGGTCTGAAAATTTAAAAACTAAGTTAAATTTAATTTAAATTAGTTTTTTAAATTGTTTAAATATTAAATTTAATTTAATTTAGGTTTTAAAACTAAATTAAATTTAAATTTAATTTAAATTAGTTTAAAAATTTTGTTAAGTATTAAATTTGCTGAAGGATGAACTAGGATTTGTTATATGCAGGAAGTCGAAATTTAACAAAATAGCGGCACTTTGAAATTACAAGTTTTTCCTCTTTCTTTCTCTTTCACATTTAATATTCCGGGAGAAATACTAATTTTGGAAGTTTTCCGGATTTAAGTTTATTCCAAATTATAACAAAAAAACAGTTGCAAGTTCTGGCTAACCAGAAATCTCGTTGACTTGAACAGAATTCTGATAACTTCAACCGGAATTCTGCGCTATTAATCCGAGTGTGTTATTTTTAAACGTGTAATTTGGCTAAAGTATAAACATGTAATTTGGCTAAAGATCTTTTTAGACGTCTCTTGCAGTTTTAAATCATGTCATTTAACACATTTCTAAGAGAGAGAGACACGTGAATTATAACTTAATACGTATTAAATGATATGGCTTGAAACTATAAGAAACACGTAAAAAGAAATTTAACCAACGTAATACCCATGAATTTACAGTATGGTTAGTTTATATCTCACGAAATTGGTTAATCTGACAAAACTTTTTCCCGTACGACGTTGTTTCTCTTGAGTGTCATCCACGAGGGAGCGGTTTTGCAGCTCCAAGCTCAGCTCCCGCCTGTCTAGAGGGTGAGAGGGCGAGCGGCGTTGATGCCGGTGGTGCATCGTGATAACAGTGTTATCGTAAGACGGGATAGCAGCTGCTAAGCGAGGCGGGTTTCTAAGGTAACCGCGTTAATAAATCGATGAGACGCTATCGGGTGGGATTAAGTTCGCGTCTGGCAAGAATTCCGCCGGTTCATGTCCGGAATGTGATAATGATAGTGATAACTTTATAATAATAATAATAATTTTACCGTCCGCGCGATAAGAAATGTCGCGCATGGTGATTACATTAATTACGACAGCGAGACGAAGGTGTGCCGTACTTTAGCAATACGTCTGGAAAAATTATACGAAATTCACTTAAAATGTGTAGAAGAATTTTTGCGATTTTTGCGCCCGGATGATCGCAAGTAGCATGTCGTAGCGAAAATTATCTAGATGTGAGAAATTAGTTAAGTATATAAATGTATAAATCACTAGCAAATTCCGCGATATCGCATATGTTTTGTGTTTAATCAATACAGATGACAGAAACAGAATTTCTGTCTGGAATATTGGTGAAATTTAATAAGAAGGTTTCTCTGTGACGCTCATCTAGATTAAAGCCAGAGTCACACTTCTCACAAAAATTGATTGTAGTAGACAAGAAAAACTAGAGGTGAGAAGACGACCGAATGTATAATCCTCACACCCATCTAAATTATTAGAGCACTGCTGCTGTAAATTCTGTATATTGCAGACAATTTTCTAGCAGATACAAAAGTTGGCGGTGAATTTTAACTGTAGCATTTAGAATCCTATATAGACTAGCAAACAATTTTTTTGAGTGTTGTGTTCTCTCTCTCTCTCTCTCTCTCTCTCTGTCTCTCTCTCTCTCTCTACTCAGCGGCGCCAACTTCCGATCGGGACGCGCTTCCGCTCGCTTGTCGAACATCCACCCGAAGAAGGTGGTTTCCGCGAGGGCGAGCAAGAAGGTCTCGACGAAGACTCGTTAAACGGCGATTGCACAACTGCTACGACCAGGCGCCGACCTGTAGAATCTCGTTTTCTAGGACAATCGCCATTCCCGCGCGACCGGCTGCGATCGCACATTATCGAGACAAGATCAAGAACGTCCATCTGGTTTCTATCGATAACATTCCGACGGCGACGACCACGACAGCTTGCGTTTCGCGAACGGGGGTGACAACCGGGATGTACACACGCGGTGTCTCCGAACTATCGTTCCTTCCTATCTAAGAAGATCCTCTAATCTGAGGAATTCCATCGTGGAGATCTTTCCAATTATAGAAATAAATCTCTCTGATAAATGCAGGAAGAGAGTTGGCGCTTTACACAGAGAGTTGAAGTTTTACAAATACGTTATAGAGATTACGCGGAAAGAAGAAAATTATTTATCTCAGACGCACTTTCGACGTTAATCGCACATTTGCGTTGTTCTAACGAGAAATTAACGATGGCGATATGTATGTATGAGCAATAACAATATGCACACATGATTATTGTCAGCAGTAGCAGTATGCATAGCCATTATCAGCAAAGCTATAAATGGCGCTTATTGTAAAAATGGGTCTCGCTGGCTGTTATTAATATTTCACTGTGTGATTGCAGTTGCAATCACAATTACAATTACTAAACACTTATTCCTCAGTTGCACACGAGATAAGGAGGGAGGGAAAGACATCAATTTTCCACGTCAAGGCTAGGGCTCGCGAAACCTCGCGAGATATTTTTCGAAACGATATCGATCGGCCGTCGCGACCGATATCTTCAGGCGAAAGACTCAACCCTTTACAAAAGGGCCGCGGTGACACAGTGGGCTTTATAAATCCGAATTAGAAGATTTAAAACCTCTTTTAATAAATTCGAATTTTAGAACTTCGAGTTTTTTTTCTTTTTTTGCTAATCATTTATCCGTCTTAGCTAATCTCTCGTGTCTGAACAATTTTCGCTATGTGACTGCGAAACCATTTTTTTGAGTGCGCTTTGCACGCCAAGGGTGCTAACAGACAAAACTGCGACACACAGTGGGTCTTATGAATCCGAATTCTAGGATTTAGAATTCCCCAGGTTTGAGATATCTAAACTAGACATCGCTGATTCTAGAGGTGGTTTAAGAGCCGAAGGGCGCTGGCGGCAACATTTGCCGAGTTTCACAATAAGTTCTGGTTAATGCCGCTGTACAACTGCATCCTTGGAGCGCAAGAGATGAAAAATTCGAGGAATCTGAGTCAGCTGACGGGAATCGCGAGCAGAATCACGGATGGCAGCTTTGTTTCACGGTTTACCTGAGAAAGGACACGTTTCGCTCACGTTTACATTACACACGGCCCACCGGTGGTCCTACCTGTTTCCATCTGAGTCCGATGGACCGCATACGCATGCACGCACGCATACACGCACACATATACACACACACACACATTCCTATAGGATAGAACTTCTTCTCCGTCTCTCCTGCGCTTTATACCTGCTCTTTTCTTACTTTCTCCCTTCTGCTCAGGCCTGCCGACTTGGCCCAGGGCTGGACATGGCGATTAACATTTAACTTCTCGACAGAGTGCGACGAGGAAAAGTGCACATCGCGATCATTTCTCGTGCGATTTTACCTGATGCGGATCGATGCCTCAGTTAAATCGCCGACAATGACTCGACTCCCTCGTTCGCAATGCATAAGCAAAAATAACGACATCTCCTCCTCCTCCTCGCATGGCATTATGTGACGATAATACCGTCGCGATAAGGTATATCACCTGATTAATCTTATCGTGCGTCGAGGTCACGTGCCTTCGGACCCACCGTGTGTCGGGGAGGCAAGTCATTTGTGATTAGAAAAAAAATAGAGCCACTTTGCACGCTGGACGACGAGGCGAACGGATTTGTTTCTTTCCTCGATTAGCTACGATTCAATTACCAGCGACAACGGCATACAAACGGAGACCGAGGAAGCCGTGCTCTCGGCACAAAAACCGGCTTTAAAATCCGAGCCTGGCGGCAACACTCTCTCCCTTCTCCACCGTTCGGCGGCGACTCGACGAGTCGCCGGAGTGTTCGCCGACCGGCCGCCAGTCAGACTCGGTCCGTGACGGTTCTAAGCACGTACCGGTCTCTGTGCTGCTCTTCGTGGTCGTGGTCGTCGCAGCCGACGTCGATTGTCGTCGAGTTGCGCGCGCGGTTCCGTTCGCGACGACGCCGTCGCGACGCGACTTCGCGGGCGGTGAAATCCGCGCGCGCGAGATGGAACGCGCTCGTGAGTGCTTCGCGAACGCCTCGGTGAACTAGTTGAGATCCACCGGGCCCCGAGGGACGACCAAGGGGCCCGTGAAGAAGAAAGAGAGAGAGAGAACGGCAGAAACACGGAGAGAGACAGAGAAGGGCCCGGAGCGCGCGGAATGTCGCGCAGGGCGCGCGGCCAGGTGAAACTCGGCCGCGCCGTTGTGGTCACCACCGGGCACATCCGTTGTGATCACCGGGGAATTACCGTAGGATTACCGTAGGATAACGCACAGAGAACGGCCGAGGAGGAGCGGGGGCAGAAGGAGAGAGCGGCTTTGGCAAGGTAAAAACAGGTCGATGATGAGCGCGTTATCAGCGGAGAGTTATTAACTTATCGCTTCGGAGCGAAATGGTGCTCGCCCGAACTGGCGTTTGCCGTTAGCGCCGAGGCAAATCTCTCCTCCGGATAGAGGACCGATTTCAGGGCGGATCTCGCGGAGCAAGATCGATCTTTCAGGTCGACCGACGGATCGTCGCCGAGCACTCTCGTCGTTCCGAGACGAAACGCGACGTCTTCGTCGTGGTGACATGCGACGACCTGCGCTTGGCCTCCTGTGTGCTCGGGCTCCTGTGCGCGATCGCTTGAGAAAGAAAGAGAGAAGAGGGAGCGGGTGGAATGCATATGCCGCGGCGGCTCGCGAAACAATGCGAATATGTGCATCGCGCGGCGCGCAGCTGTCGCGCTCGCGCTCGCAGAGCGCGTGCAACTGCAGAAATGCAGCTCGCGGTATGCAACGTCGGAGAGAAAGTGCGTCCTCTCTCTCTCTCTCTCTCTCTCTCTCTCTCTCTCTCTCTCTCTTTTTCTCTCTCGTCCATTCATCGGGCAGCGCGAAACGCTGCGGCGACGCTCGGCCGTGACGTCACCGGTGAACCGCTCGTCCAGGTGTTAAAGATGCCAGATAGCAGGTTGGCGTCGATCGTATGAGCGACCGCACACATCCACATGTACGCAACATTGCCACACGCGCACACACACATACACACACACACACGCACGCAAGCACCCACCCACCAGGTGTACGCTTTATCTGCGCTTATCATTCGACCCGCGAATTGTAAATCGCGCGATGACGCAGGCCCAACGACGAGGCGGCGGCGGCGGCGGTTACGCAGATCGATCGACAAGAGAGATCGAGGCAAGATTTCGTGATGGCAGCGAGCACAAAGGCGAATAACTGTACCGACCCCCGATATATGTGTCTCGCCGTTGGCGCGCGCAGTCCGACTCCGCTTGACCTCCAATCGTGGCACCTGGATGGACCCGAAAAACCGTTGCTCGGAGCGAGCGGAGAAAGTCGCAGCATACTTTTTTCCGAGCGTGTACGAGCGAGCACGTGAACTCGAGAGACCCCCTGAGAGACCCCCTGAGTGGGCGTCGAGGTGGCGTCGAGGGAGACAGCAGGGGACGACGACGACGACGAGGAGGAGGAGGTTGTCGGGCTTGCTCCTCTTCACAGTCGCCAGACTGACGCGACATTGAAAGATGAAGTGGGCTGAAATGAGCCCTCGCGCGTTGTGTCGCCTCGACAGTCTTCCTGTCGGTGATCTGCCGTGGTCATACGCACGTCTCCTGCAGTCTCGCCTCGCCCCTGGCTCGCTTTTCAAGGTGCCGTTGCGCCAGCGACTTTTCACGGTCACTATCGTGGCCGACGCAATCGCCAAGCGGCCGCAGGAGATCGTAAATCTCGGATCGAGTAATGGTTGGGAACAGCGGTGCTCTCGTGTGCGATGGGAAAGAATCAAAGCGATGGGAAACATCGGAGTGAAGTTCGCGGTCAACGGGTGGGAATCATCCAAGACTTCCCCTCGAGGCGATCTCGACCTAACGAATAATTATTCGATCGAACGAACGTTAGGCCAGCAAGAACTTATTCCGTAATCGTCTCTCCGTTATTCAACCGCTGAAAGAAGAACTGAAAGAATTTTTAGTTTTCAATTTTTATTACATAAAATTTTATTATCAATTAATTCTTATACACACGCACAAAATTTAGGAAGCCACTATAGTTGCGCGGCAACAATCTTATAAAATATAACTATAGTTCTTGCTATTGTTATTACCAGTATTATTCACTTTTTCCACACAAAGTAGTTGAAAGAAAAACTTAAAATTTTTTAAATAAATTTAAAAAAATAAGTAAGTACACAAATATATTTACGTTATATAAATTTTTTTATGTTTTAGTAATAATTTGACTTTGAAATTAATGCAAATAATACTAAACTTTTTGTTTCAAATTCTATTGAGTCAAAATCTAGTCTAAATTTGAACGAGACGTTTACTCTTTTAGATGACAGTATTTACACTATCACTTCGAGTGACAATACTGTCACCTTTCGTTTTGAGTGGATATGACTCTAAGAAATATAAAGAACGGGACCGAATTCTCTAAAATGTAGTCTATACTAAGTACAAAACTGTTTGACAATTTTATAAAATTTTGAAATTGAAAAAAAATTTAACTCGCCGATTCATCGAAGAGGATCCAAATGAGAATCGAAGCGTTTGCTTCACCTGTAAGACGCGCTTTATCTCTGATCTAGCATCTTGATTAATTGGATACACAGCAGGTATCTATCTGCGACTCAAACTCTCATTGGCTCAACGGTTTGTTCGATTGAATATCTAAGAGCGTTTTGCCAGTCTCGCACAGTCTGACACAATTATTTACGTAGTTTGCAGCTACCGCATGCCGTTCTCTAACTTTATTCCTCGCACGCTTGAAAAATCACGGGATTCGCGCAGCACCGTTCTTCTCTTTGGGAACCAGGGGCGTATAATTTATGGCCCGCGCCAGCGGCCTGAGAAACTCTCGTCCTGATGACTCGGTAACCTTGTGATCGGTCGGCCCGCGAGAGAGTTCCTTAAGAATTTCAAACGGAAGGATCCTCGCAGTTCCTCCCGTTAGCGTTCTCCTCCGGCGAGCAGAGGTATTTCGGGCTCGCGCGATTGTTTCGCCTCGTGCGTCGGCAAAGAATGCGAGACGGGAAAAGTTGCCGTGTTACACCGACACACATTTCTCTGGGACGCAATGTCGCGAAAAAGCCTCTATATTGCGTCGAAAGTTAATCGCAAACTAAAGCTCTGAGCAGCAGTGAGAACAGTACTTGTATACACGAATGTATACACGGAAAACAAATTCAGTTCGCAATTCAGTTTGTAACTGAATAGAAGCCAAACGAAAAACTCTCTGACGAGAAATAATATCTCTATTACTGTAACCGAAAATATTCGTCTGAACAGCTAGTTTGACTTTGAAATTAATGCAAATGGTACTAAACATTTTGTTTCAAATTCTATTGAGTCAAAATCTACTCTAAACTTGAGCGAGACGTTCGCTCTTTTAAATGACAGTATTTACATTATCATTTCGAGTGACAATACTATCACTTTTCAACAAAGAAACATTCAGCTGCATTAAAAATCGATTGAGATAACTAATTGCTGGGATAGCTGAGCAATTGAGTAGAAATTAAATAGAAACTGAGTATCTTCTACAGGAATTCTTTACAACCGAATTTTTTGGAACCAATTAATCCCTTTACCTTTCCTCTTTATATTCAATTTCTTCACTACTCTCCTCACTTCTTCTTCATTCAATATTCCTCCAATTTTCTTCTATATCCTGTTAGTTTCACTATATTCCATTTTCTATTAACTGCATCAAGTAATTCCTCTCTCATTTCTTCATTCTCTATAAGCCTCTTTTAGTCTACATCGCCAAGAAGAAGTTTTCCATATCCTATAACCTTCCTTTTATTCTTTGCACTTCTTACTTGTACAGCACCTATCGCGTCAATCGTTGTGTCATCCTTCTTTCATATATCTTCATTTTATTTCCTTACTCGATGACCAAACCTTTCCTCTTCATTTCTTGTATCCTCTTCTTCCTCCATTCCTTGTGTACTTCTGTCTTCTATCACCACTTATTACACATTTCCTCTATCGATAATTTCCTCTACATTACCATACTAACTTAAGCTTGCCTGCATTACCTACACTACCCTAACTACCCGTTCCTTACAACGCCACAACCTCTATTATCTATATTTCTACCACTTTTTCCGCTCTGAATCCTGCTTTCCTACCTTGAACGCCTTGTTTCGCCTTCACGTATCTATGCATAATCGTTCCTACATAATCTCCCCTATCCCCTTCCTTACTTAACTCTCAATAAATTAAAGTCCTTCCAAACTCACGCATCACGTTAACCAAGCATCCACAAACGCCATATAACAAAAAGCTTCTATTTCGCAGTCGCACCGAAAAAGAGTCGCGATTAAGCTCTTACAAGCTGTATACTCTCTTCATTTAAGTATTTTGGGATTAGCGCGAACGACGAAACTCGAAGAGTTATCGTAATTTTTCCAAGTCGAATTGACGAGAGGAGAGGCGACCTCACACGACGATTCGGCCGTCGAAAAATCGCGGGCCCGCTCGTTAAACGGGAACGACGTTCTCGTAGCTCGTGATGCGCGATTAGAATCTCCGCGCGATTTAATTAGCCGGCCTTAGTAGCCGGCTTATCGATTTAAGAGACCGCCGCTGCCGCGCGTATTCATCGCGCAAATCACCCGCCGCCGGGGGGGACGCCTCTCTCGTTACGTCCCACTCGATATGCACATATATATCGTATCCGTAACCCCGTAAAGTGAGAAAGTCGTTTACAACAACAACAACGTGGAGCGCATACGCCGCGACGCGAATAAACCACGCGTAATTGCGGCTCGCACTTTAGCCGCATCGCCGTTAGATCGTCGGCTCGAACAAGCGCCGTTTAAATCCACTAGCGGAAAGCGCGCCGTTCCGCGGTTTCCTTTTCTGGAAAGCAAGTTTACCATGCGTGTGCACGTATGCGGAAACGGAAATCTGGCGCCGTAAAGTGCCGGATTTTCTCTCGCGAGTCAAAATGGATAATTGTTCCATTATCGATGCAATAAATTTCCATAAAGTTTTAGCATTAGGCCAGACGAAAACTCACCAATCGTGTTTAGATATGTTATACGACTTGATGCGGTAAAATATTAATAATAATAATTAATGTGGTAGATAATTAATTCAAGATATTAATAAGATATGTGATAAGATCACAAAATAATAATATCACAAATTAGACGTTAATCGTAGATATTAATATATAATAGACTAAAGTCTATTATATATTAAATTAATGTGTCTCAAACACACTTTGTGATATTAATATCTAATTTGTGATATTATTATTGTGTGATATCTTATCACATATCTTATTAATATCTCGAATTAATTGTTTACCACACTAGTTATTATTATTGTTAATATCTTATCGCATCACATATCACATTATTGTATCACATTATTGTATCACATATACAAACACGATGACAACGATTAGTGAGTTTGTCTAGCCTAATGCTAAGGCTTCGTGGAAACTTACTGCACCGATAACAGAGCGCTTACCATTTTTCGTTTATCGTGTTTGGATATGTGATACAATTTGATGCGGTAAGATATTAATAATAATAATTAGTGTGATAGATAATTAATTCGAGATATTAATGAGATGTGTAATAAGATATTACACAATAATAATATCACAAATAATATCACAGATATTAATCGTAGATATTAATATCACAAAGTGTGTTTGAGACTAGTAATGTTTAGTATACTAAGAGTGACATTCAAAAGCTTCCTCGATGAAGCAATATATAATTTACTAGCAACGATCAACTTGCGTTGATTTTGATAGACTTTGTTCCACGTTTCTCGTGATATGATTTGATATATGATATCTGGTACGATATGATGATACGATATAATATGTCAAGCTATATTAGTATGACAGATAAGCCAAACAATCAAGTCATAATACGCATATCTAGGCACGATGCAAATGATTGGAAAGACTTGGCTTTGACGGAAAAAGATCGGTGTAAATGAATAATAATAATCACACCCAATACGCTAAAAAGTTCATTAGCTTAAGGCACTAAGAACCAAACGAAAACTCATCAGTCAGAAACGATATCTCTATTATCACGGTCGGAAACATTCGTCCAAACATTCGGGTTATTTTAAAACTCGATCGAGATAACTGAGAACAATAGCCTGAATAAAAACTTCTTACAGAAATCTTCTTCCAATCAGTTCCTAGATAACAGAAAACTAGTTACACGTTCATTGTTTGTTCTGCGTTAAGATTTTCGTGAAACTCGGTATACTCTCATCGGGTTCAAATTTGTGTGTTCAAATTCCTCGATTTGTATTTGAATTTTTATTTAAATTTATGCGAATATTATTGAAGTTGATATTTGAATTTCCAAGAGAATAAGAGAGAGAGAGAGAGAGAGAGAGAGAGAGAGACATCACTGACGTGTTCGCTAAAGAATCTCATTAACTGGCATCGCCGCAATAATGGGACTCGCTGTACGTCAGGTATGACCCAAAATGCAAATGC
The DNA here is from genome assembly GCF_010583005.1 of Odontomachus brunneus. Classification (NCBI taxonomy): domain Eukaryota; kingdom Metazoa; phylum Arthropoda; class Insecta; order Hymenoptera; family Formicidae; genus Odontomachus; species Odontomachus brunneus. The sequence continues at coordinate 1,501,806 of NW_022639475.1, forward strand.
ACCGCTCACCCTTGGGCAGTCAACGCGTTAAGTTGAAAAGTGTTTACCTAACAATGGCTCGCCGCCGTTTCTTCCGTCGCGACTCCACCGGTCCACAGCCCCGCGGACCGGGTCAGGTCCTTCCGGTCCTGGGGGCCGGTCGTCCCTCCCTGCACCTGGACGAATATATCCGGACGTCTCTCTTTCTCGAGTCAGCCCGAGGTTCTCCTCCTCGCGTCTCGTATCTCAAAGCGAGGCAAGGCCGGAGCCGGCATTGTTCCACGATTTTGCCGCGCAAAACGTCGGCATTCATCCTTCAGCCTGCATGCGCTCGCATGCATGATGAATATCTCACCGCGCGATCCGCATTGTGCAACTCGAGCCATTTATCCTCGAGAGCGGCGTAGGAATTTGGAAAAGGACGCGAGAGACTCACATTTATGCCGATATTATATCGCTCGCCACACTTTGCTTATTTTGTGTTGAATCTCTTCTATTATTACGCCAATCAAAGGATTTTCAATCTCTAATTGTTAAATTAATTTCTAATTACAATCTCTGCTTATAAAATCAATACACTTATAATTTCCAATTATTTGTATGAATTATTCGTGATATTTTTATATTTATGTGCGAAGAGAAAAAATCGACTCTGAATCGAACGAAAGATTTGTTTCATTAAGAAACTAGTTCTGTTGCGTCCAAGTGCATCCTACATAATAAAAATGTTTAATTTCATATTTATAATTGTTCTATGTGAAAACTTTTCTCGCCGACTCGTAAAATAACTTTCCGTCAAAATGCGTGTTCCCTAGATGGAAACCGAAGTCCGAACGCTCAAACAGGAACTGGCGCGCACTCAGGAAGCCCTGAAGCTCGCCACAAAGAGATGCAGGGACCTGGTGAGGGAGTTAGACCATCGTGCCGCCGGTCACGAGTCCGAGAAGTCTCTGCGGGATCAACAACTCTCGAGGATACTGCGGGCTCTGCTGGTCCTGGAGGCGCGTCTCAAGCAGGAACAGAAGTCGATCAGACAGCTGCTCTGCGAGAAGGACAACGTCATCCGGAACCAGCAGCTGGAGATCGCGATGCTCAGGCGGTACACGAAGAACTACATCAAGTGTAAACGCGATCCGGCACTGGCCGACGCCGAAGTCAATGCCAACGTCGACAAGAGTCTGCAGAATTTCGGCAATCTGCAGGTAACTAGAGAAAACTTTGCATTAAAAGTAGTTATCGCTTCGAGCGAATTTTCACTCGTTCGAGCCAGATTTTACCGCGAGAAATTTAAAAAGCAGATTGGACGAGATTACACCAAGAAAAATCGAAAATTATTTATCACACTAAACACTTACAGTCATTTTCTGCACCAACCATATCTTTTTGTCCCTAAGAAAAAATAGTAGTATACACTGAGAAAAAAATGGTCGGTTCAACTAAAGTTATTTTTGGCCGCGACAATATTTTTTTATTGTTCTAACACGAAAACGGTAGTAGTATATATAATATGCATATAACATTATTATCACTAACATTACAGTGGAATTTAATAAGAAATAATTTTCCATAATAGTGACCATAATTTGTTAATAATAATTTCTCTGTCTGAGATTGTATAGTTATAAATACTAAACATTTTTTTTTTCAGTGTAGCAATATGGCTATATAGTTATTGGTACACTGAGGGAAAAATATATGACACTTGGAACTATAATGGCATAGTAAAAAGATTATAGTTAGGAATATTATTTTTATAGTAAATTTCAGCATAATGTTTATAATATTTACAATATAAGTATAGTATAACTGACCCATGTAAAACTTTTACCAAGAATTATAATCATTTGAAAAAAAAAATATAGTAAGGTTGCAAATATTGAATAGTAAGAGAAATTAACTATTTTATATAGTCAATACAACTGGAATATTTGGAAAATATAGGTACATGTAACTATATTCCCAAAGCGTGCTTTATTATATACATAGAGTAAGATGGTGACTATAAATCTGTTTTAATTATGCTATATCTTTATGTTTATGTTTAGATAAACCATAAATATATGTTTGAGGCCAAAACGAACTATAAAATATAGTGAGATTATAGTTATTCCAACTCTTTTTTTCTTTCAGTGTATATAGTTATTACATATAGTTATGGTATATAGTTATTACCAATGATATTACAGCACTTATTATAAAAGAATAGTTACCTAGCTATAATTCTTTCACACTATGTAACTATAATCACAAGTACCAGACACTGTTTTATTCTCAATGTGTAAGACTCGGGCCGATTTCTGCTTACAGAAGGAAACGCTGCAGGAGAGCGGCCTCGGCAAAGACATCGCGAGTCTCAAGTGCGAGATAATCACGCGGTTGAACCCGGCGGCGTCCGGCATTGTTCTCGAGGAGCTAGACCGCAGCGGCGTGAGAAAGACTCACAGCTTCGCCGGCAGTGATATCTCCAAGACCAGTATGACCAGCAGTGAGAACACCGACGCGTCGATTATCACCACGACAACCGAGGGCAGTCCGTCGTTGCTCAGCACGGAGGGCTTCTGCGAGGGCGAGAGCACGGACGTGTCGCCGGGATCGACGTTGAACAAGTGCTCGAGCAGATGCACGCCAACGACGGTGACCGACAGCGAGAACGAGACCACGATGATCGTGGACGAGGACGAGGAGGAGGTGGACGAGGGTACGACCACCACCACCACGACGACGACGACGACGACGACGACGACGAAAAGGAAAACATCTCTTCGCAGGGCAAAAGGGCAGAAGACGTCGAAGGGCTCGGAAGTAATCGAAGTGGTCGGTATCACGAGGACGGAGAGCAAGGACGACGGAATGGACTGCAATTTCGTCTCGGAGGACGAGGAGCAGGACGCGAGGACGAATCGGGAGGAGAAGAGCGAGCCGATCTACGTGAACGCCTGCAACGAGGCTAACGAGAGGCACTTGCAGCAGAAGACGGAGCTGTCAAGGACAGAGGACGATTATAGCAACAATAATAACGTGTAAGTTTTCGCGAGCGGACAATCGTCCCTGCGACGAAATTTTCGTTGATTATGCCGTTATAGACAGAATATCGGGCGCAAAGTATCCTATAGTATATAGTATATATCTCGTGTACTAGATAAGTCAAACTGAATATAAAATTCTTCTATCATTTTGCAAACAACCATGTAAAATTCTTAAGTTAATCATTCTTTGAAATTGTTCATCAAGTAAGAATAATTTGCCGCAAAAGTAGCGACGCGTTAGAAAGTTTCATTATATTTGAATATTTATCTTGTTTCTGAGAGATTCATTCTGGTTTCATCTAACAGCGAAACGAAAATCGAGCCACCTGAAGTGACCGTGGAGGACACTAGCATCAACTGGTACAGCGATCCTGACGAAGATAGACTGAACGACGACATGTTCCGGCACAACGTCTATAGGCCTAACGGCAATCACAACTCCGTTCTGGAGTGTGTCAACCAGATACTATTGCGTGATATGGAGGAGGAGGAGAACGTGCTTTCGGCGCCACGTAGATTCAAGCACCGTGGTAGGATCGTGCGTTTCCAGCCGGCCAGATTGTCCGACATCGAGTCTGTGGGTTCCGAAATGGAAAGGAGAAACTCCGAGGAGTGTACTGTGGATAACAAGGATTCGCCACGGGAAGACGAGGTTCAGGAGAATGAAGGCAGTGCGTCCGAAGACGAATTTGGCATGAGAATCGTTCAGAAAGAGCCGGACGACGACTCCAAGGACTCGAAGGCGATTCCCTTAGTCATCATCGAACCCAAAGTCGACGTCGAAGAAGCGAGACAGTTTTTGCCGAAGCCCCAAGCGAGCAATCCGCCCTTGAAGATGGAAAGAATCGAGGAAAAGGCCTGTCTGCAGATGTCCACCAGGGGTTTGACGATCGCCAGACCACGTTCGACGAATCTGGACTACGAAGACATCGAGTCATTGCCGGAAGTAACGACAACACCGACCTCGCCGACACCACCGAGAACGCCGCCAGCGTTGCCGCCGAAACCGCAGTTTCGCAACAACACGTTGACCCTAAAGAAGATCCCGAGTCCGTCGTTCTTGATTGACGAGAAGAGGTCTCAGCAGGACTCCGGAGGCGCAGATTCCACGAGAAGAGGTATCCTGGAGTTGCTGTCATCGTCAACGTCCAAAGCGGCGAGGAACTTGAATCTGGACGAGGCGAAGAGCTCGGCGAGGAGCTCAACCAGGAGCTCCACGAGGGAGGCGGGCGGTCGCGAAGAGGCTGGATTCTGGAAGAGCAGGTTTAATCACGTGCGATCCTCTTTCCAAACCAGACAAAAGGAGCCAGATCAGGTGAAAAGCGCGGTTCGAGTGACGAATATCGTCAGACACTTCGAGGAGTTCAAGATCGGTGATCCCGAAGAGCAAGCGACAAGAGACAGGACTCGCGTGAGGGAACGACACACCGAACTCGAACACGTAAGTTTTTCCATAAGAACAAATCTAAAATCTCAGAGACGTTAAGTTAAAGATATATTTGAAAGATATATTTTGCGATTTCTTTTTCGTTTTTTTTTTTACAATAAATACGTAAAAGAAATGCATGGCCAACCTGCCTGCCTTTTGTGCTAATCCCGATCTCAAAAGAAGGCAGCATTCTTCATTGAGTTTCAACAAGAACTTTATTCGCTTCAGGACTTTGACATCCGCCAGAACTTTGAGGAATTCAACTTGGACGAGTGCGACCTGTCAGACGATCCCGATCGGCCCGAAGGCGACGGCTCCGAGAGGTTGAGTCATTCCGCGCTCAACAACCCCGGCCAAAGCGAAAGCAACAGCGCCAAAGACAACAACAACGTGCCTGCCAACAACAGCAACAACAGCAGCAACAACAGTGAATCTGGAAGCAGCGGTTACGACCACTTTCTGGAAGCGACTGGCCTCAGCAACAAGTCGATCCTTACGCCGTCCAGATTGCTGAGTAACCACAAGAGTATGCTGAAGCCGAAAGACGTGAAGTATAAGAGCAGGATCAAGGCTACGGCGGTGCTGGAGAGGCACGGAGTACAATCGACGACCAGCAACACCACCACACACGTCAGACACTGGACAGGACCGTTTGTCTGACGACTGGCCAGGGTCCTGCCGGGCAAGATCTTCCGACCCGCTGTCTCGGCTGGCAACTCGCCGATAAAGACGCTCAAGAAGTATTGAGTGTCTTTCGAATATCACTCAACGAGCATCTTCTTCTCGTTATGTACACTTATTATACGCGAGTGACTTTCGTCTTTAAAGTGCAAATGGAATTTTACACAGTATTGCATGAAGGAACAGGAAATCGTCGCGATGAAAGCACGAGCGAGAGAGTCTGCGACCTCGTGAAAGCTCCTTTACGAGTGTCCTGTCTTAGCAAATTGCGCTTGTCAAACGTGTAATATCGTGAATTGTTTATTTTTAATATAATGTCTAAGATAAAACACGAATCCCTAAATCTTGAAGATAAGAAGGGAGAATGATCGCCACGCTGATTCCGGCGATCAGTTAATTTATTTTATATCACTCATCAAGAGAAGACATTCACAATATGCAACGTTGATTTAGTTGTTCTTGCTGTGAAATTATTTATAAATCCTTGTACGGTATTTGTAAACGAGAAATATAACTCGTCTGGAAGTTTGATATGGAATATTCATTTGTAAGACATTGTATGTACGCACGAGAGGGAAATTATTATTAGAAGCAAAACAATCGTCGACATGATTCATTGAATGAACACACTAGAATATAATTAGCGACTTCTTATTCACATAATCTTTTATTAAACTATCATTTTACATACAGGTCTCTATGATAAATTGTGTGCGATCAATCGAACAAACTTACGCAATGTGATGGTTATTACGCAAGATACAATATATAACACGATAAAAAGAATCTCTAGAGGAAAAAAGAAAAGTCTGATCTCGCGTTCCGCCGACGTCGAAATAATCGTACTTTTCTCTGTCTTCGGAGAAGAGAAAAAAAAAGAGAGAAACGCTCGAAAACAGACTTAATCTCAGAAGGTTACAGATACAGGTGTGAACGAAAATTTTGTGACAATTGAACATGATTAATTTCGCGTGAAAAAGAAAGTAACTTGATAGTGAATTGTATAAATATTCGTGTCAAGTCTTTGTGTAAAAAGGAAACAGTATATACTTAGTGTATGGTGAAAGAACGCGAAAAGAAAGAAACTTAAGCTAAATGACTCATAATTGGCACGCGTTCTCGTCATCCGTTTGGATAAAGATAAATTCCAACAATGATGCGCGGCGAGAACGCCGCTCGACGAGTTTGCTCGTGCGGCAGAAGCGTAGATATGTGATGTCAGGAGAGTCCGGACGTTCCGTAAAAAGATCTCGAACGTATGATACACACACACACACAAAATCGTGTGTACATATATTATAAGTATAATCTCTACTATCTATCAAAAAATAGAACGCAAGTCTATAAAAATACAACGCTGTCGCTGGTATCAAAATCTAAGACGGGACGTGGAAGAAGAGGAAGAAACGCGTTACATCGAATAAGTTTCTATCTTGTTCTCTCTCTTAGATATAGTAAAATCTTTTCCCATTTTTAAGCGTCGCGGGTTTTTTTCATTCTCGCAGGATTAGTATAAATCACTCGATCAGGCACTCCATTATGCTTGGCTAATGTTACGGTCGATACGAACGAACGAACGAACGAACGGCGGAGGGATCGTTCGATAGCTGCTCGCGAAGAGACAGTTTTGGCACACATTCTCGAATTTCTCAAGTCTCCCTTTCCGCGCGGAAGTCATAGAAGAACTGCAACAGAACGTGGCGTGTCAATTGTTTCCGGTAAAGATGAGAAAGAGGACGCGTTTGCGAGAGAAGTAACAACCTACCTCTCTGTCCAAATCTTTCTGCGTCCACACCTTGATGACGGGAAGTTTATTCTGCTAAGAGAGAAATAAGTGTCGTCAAAGACAGTAGTAGTGGATGTTAGACATTAGACACAAAGTGCGATCCATTAGACGCTGCGGATACTTTGAAGCGCTATATAGACCAATCGTGACTTCTCTTCAAAGTGCTTCAAAGCGTTTGCGCCGTTTAATGAATTACACCCACAGTCACTAGAGAGAACTTCTCTGCAAGAACAAACACGGTATACTCACATTCACGGGATCCGAATTAGCGATAAGACGTGAATTAAGCGCAAACGGAACTCCGTCGAGATCGGACGATCCCGGAAGCGTGCCGTAGATGGGCGTCGACCCCACGGTCGATGACGTGGGCGGTTGGGGCGCGGGCCTGGTGGGCCTGATTCTCGCGCTAGGAGTGAGAATCTCGTAATCCCGATCGCCCGACTCGTCACCGTCCTTCGTCGCGCCGATTTGCGGATAAATCCCGTTGGCCGGTTTTGGTGAGAACTTTGGTTTCGGCGGCCGCTCAGGAGCTGCTCTGTGAGGCGTCCCGTTCGATGGATTCGGAGAAGCGCTTTGTAGTAAGCTACAGCGGAAACACTAGTCAAATGTTTGTATGCGTAAAACTGGCTCTGGCGATAAATATACGTGACAGACACACATCAACGTTCGTGAGTGTAAAATTAACGAGTACATAAATTTCCTGACTTTATTTTGTGCAAATTTCTCAATTTCTTCGATTCGTCTTATGCAAATTTCTTAATCTCCTTTTAACTTTCTTTTCTGAGCGAGAATCCTCACATCATTCCAATAATGTTCCGACTTTCATGGACGATATATTCGTCAACGTTCATCTGCATCTGTCGCAACGTGCAAAGCTGATTCAGTGTAAAATTAGCGTATGTCTTTGACGTAAGAAAAGATGACGTACTCTATATTAACATACGACTGCGAGTTTGTGATATCCACCGTCTTGTAGCACACGCGAACACCGTTGATGACACTGAAAGCGGAAGACATCGATGAAATATAAAGGATATCAAAAATGTCGAATTAAATCGGTGACACCATAAAATTACTTACCCAGCAGCAGAAAATCCAATAGGAGCAATCTTGGAGTCCTTGTGAATTATCCTGCTGCATATTATGATATCCGTGACCGCTTTTTCGCACAGATCCTTACTCCTAAGTTTATAGCACACCTGTTTCTTCCGCCACGCCTTCTGCCCTGCAAAATTCGTCATGATCTGTAAGACTTCTGTGCTGGGATTCTGTAACTCGTTAACTCCAATAACGAGTTACAGAATCCCAGCACTGGTTTTCTTGCCGCGGAACTCTCGATTGAAGACGTCAGAGGCAAGAAAATATACAATAAAAATTCTTGCAAAATACATTGAAATGAAACAACTTATTCATAAAATGACACTCATAATCGATCGAGCACATCTATAAAATAGTCCGAACTCTTCCCTCCTGCTCTAACAATCAATAAATTACCGTAAAAGTAAGGTGACGCGCAATCTACCTTTTTAACTTACCTTCATGATTTACTTTAATTTTGTCACATTAATTTTACGATTATTTATTCATTGTTAGAACAAAGGAAAAGCGTTCGGATTATTTTACACATCTGCTCGGTTGATTGCGAGTATCATTTTACGGATACATCTTTTTATTCCTATGTATTTCGCAAGAATTTTTAGCATGTACTTTCTCGCTCTTCTAATGTGATAAATCAAGATGGTCGCGACGAAAACACCTCAAGGTTGTTTCTTATATTCGCAATATCCGTCGTTTCGTCATATATCTCAATCATTCCAACCCAAAGTTGCATTCCAAAATGTTGTTCTTCCTAAAGAAATTTTATTCTATAGTATATGTAACATGAACTGTAAATATTGAGTAAAATTTTCCTCAAAAAGAACATAATTTGGAACATAACCCAAAAACACTGAAGAATGTTTTGATTACGGGGGATTAACGGACTCCTGTTTGTTACTGTCTAAACGGGTAATGAGAATCGATCCTGGAATTCAAGAGACTCAGCTCACACACACACACACACACGAGAGGGTCTCCGATTGCCCGAGCCGTTCTGAGATTCTCAGCTTCTTCTTTTCACTTGCCAGCTGATTAAGTCTTATTTACAAGGACCGTGCAAAGCTCCTTAGAAAAATTCACGTGGCCGTTAATTATCCACGACACGAGACTCGACGGAATAATGGACAGGCGACAAGATCAACCGTGAAAGCTTACTCGAATCCACGGTGTACGAGATCATGCAGTAGCCTTCTGGCGGGGTATCGCGCTCGTTGATCACCACGATATCCTCGATCACGCAGTCGGGCTGACCCTCAGTCTTGGAGAAGCAGATGTATCTGCCCTTCTTCTTTATGAACAGTCCGCTTTCTCTCCACAGATCCGCGTCGGTGTCCTGGTCGTACGTTCTCGACACCTGAGACGAAACGCGATTGTCATCATCAGTATATCATTACCCTTATTTGTATCATAAATATCCTTATAGCATCGTCTTCGGCGGAGTCGCTCGTGCAAATACAACTGGCTCATACCACTGCGAAGTTCGGCGGACACTTGTCGATGTCTTCGACGACGCTGATGGCAGTTATTGGCCTGTCGTCCGGCAACACGGACGACAACTGGTGAACCAACATCTTGCAGTTGGCCTTCTTCGACATCGCTGGGTGATCCCGGTTACCTGCCGATTCACACATCGTGCGGTCAGGGAGATCCGACGCGTCACACATCGCAACACAATTCACGTATAATTTTGACGAACAATAACGATCGTAATTCACGAGGGACTTCGTGTCTCTCGTTGGATATTAGTCGAAAGTGAGATTAGATAGTACAATGAAACGTCACCGTCGCTATCGTCGTTAACAAGGCAGATAACGAGCGACTCAAAAGTCGATACGTGAACGGGAATGACCGGGCTTTTAGGGCGGCCATTCCGCCGCGCGAAAACGATGGGATCGCGCCAAAAATATGCTCAACGTGACCGAGATTCTTCGCTACGGCGGACTTGCCGCAAGCGATCGACTATGAAACGCCCGTTAATCCTCCCGACGCCGACGCAGCGAACAGATCGAACGCCCGTCTCTCGTGCTGCAACACCTCCGTGTGTTCGTTAATCGATACGTGAGGCGCGAGTTCGACGAGAAAATCGGGAAGTCATAGGCCTGTACTCGTAGACGGGCTTTATATTTGAGACCGTTTTAAGGCTCCTGATCGGTCAGCCGAGAACTCCGCGTTGATGGTGGCGGCATGATTGGTAAACGGTAACAAAATGATCAAATATTAGACGAGAGAAAATAGATAAAAGGTAATAGGATAAAAAGTTTCTGGAGAACTTTTGCACTGTAGACTATTACATTAAGAGAAAGAGAGAGTTAGAGTAAAAAAAGTATACTTGTCTGACTCCAACTTATTGTACTAATGCAAAAGTTTATCGAAAACGAATAAACCTAATGATGAAACCAAAGTTTATCGAAAACGAATAAACCTAATGATGAAGACAACCAATTCTTTTTGCAAACCAGAGCGATATTATTAAGTACATGTGTATCACATGGTAGAATTGTGCAAGTGTGAAATGCTCCGGATGTACTTATTGTGATATTTAATGTGTTTAAGTAGTTATTTGATTATATTCGAGTCACATAGCTGATTTTCGGTTAAACGAAACGATCTGTCACATTTATTTTCCGGTTATCCAGTAAGTTATTTCGGCAAAAGAGGAGTATCTGCAGCATTTCGCAGATATGTAGAACAGATTTCAAATGTTATTTTAACGATATATCTTTTTATTTAACCGTGGTTCGCAGCAATTTTGGGCACGATTTTCCTCGCTTCTAACGTTATCAAAATGAACTTAAGAAGATGTTGAAAATAATGACGAACTCGAACAATGAGATAACGCAGAGACGATAGTCTCTAGCACAATCACACTATTCTTTACGTAAATGTGTATTGCTTTGTTTTACCATATTCAGTGGAAAACCTAACCACGCATATGTAGAAATCTTTCTGCAAATTTTTCGGATATTAGCGATGTTTTTCCGTTTGGAATATTCACACTTTCGGTATGTATAAGCTGCGAAACTTTTAGATTAGGCAAATATTAAATTAACTGACAGCTTGAGATTTTACATTAAAAAATTTTTTTTCTCGTCATATATTGAGCAATGCTCCTATTTATTTCTGCACGTACTTTCATTGCGCAAAAACATTTGTGATTTTGTACAATCAATATGGCATAAACTTTGCAGGAAAATTTCAATAAAATTTTCAGCATCCCCTCAAGACAGTCTTAAATATAAGACCTAACTATGAATATCGGCCACTGGCGGTGTTCTTATCGTAAGATAAGCGGCTCCATTCTCGTTCGGGTTTCCACGTGCGTCCGCGCGTCCAAGCTGCAGCAATTATCACTCTTAATTAAGATTACAATGGTACTCGGCCTGTATGAAGTTAGCCCCCCACTTTTCGAATTTATTAATTTTGACAGTTGTGCTGATTTGTGCTAGGTTTGTGCTACATTGTGCTCGAATTATAAATTTTTAATACGAAAAATGAGCGAGAAAAATGGAAAAAACCGTTTTTTTTGGTAGCCCCCCACTTTTTGATTTTCGAAATTTTTTTTATTGTGCTAGGTTGTGCTAAGTTGTGCTAACATTGTGCTAAAGTATTATCTTCGAAAAATAATCA